>NW_019230187.1:0-3221 GCF_002742605.1 Olea europaea var. sylvestris
TCGTCATTTTTCGCGACGGTGTCGGAATGGGCAAAAATTTGACAGATTGATCGGAAACAAAAATCGCGCCGGGGCAATTTCGTTATTTTTCGCGACGGTGTCGGAATGGGCCAAAATTTGACAGATTGATCGGAAACAAAAATCCCGCTGGGGGCAATTTCGTCATTTTTCGCGATGGTGTCGGAATGGGGAAAAATTTTACAGATTGATCGGAAACAAAAATCGCGCCGGGGGCAATTTCGTCACTTTTCGCGACGGTGTTGGAATGGGCTAAAATTTTACTGATTGATCGGAAACAAAAATCGCGCCGGGGGCAATTTCGTCATTTTTCTCGACGGCGTCGAAATCGATTAAAATCTAACAGATTAATCGGAAGCAAAAATCGCGCCGTGGACAATTTCTTCATTTTTCGCGACGGTGTCGGAATAGGCTAAAATTTGACAGTTTATCGTAAACAAAAATCGTGCCGAGGGCAATTTCGTCATTTTTTGCGACAGTGTCTTAATAGGCTCAAATTTGACTGATTGATCGGAAACAAAAATCGCGCCGGGGGCAATTTCGTCATTTTTCGCGACGGTGTTGGAATGGGTAAAAATTTGACAGATTGATCGGAAACAAAAATCGCGCAAGGGGCAATTTCGTCATTTTTCGCGACGCTGTCGGAATGGGCTCAAATTTAACTGATTGATCGGAAACAAAAATCGCACTGGGGGCAATTTCGTCATTTTTTGCGACGGTGTAGAAAAATGGCTAAAATTTGACTGTTTGATTGGAAACAAAAATCGCGCCGGGGGCAATTTCATCATTTTTAGTGACGGTGTTGGAATCGGCTAAAATTTGACAGGTTGATCGGATACAAAAATCGCGCAGGGGGCAATTTTGTCATTTTTCGCGACGCTGTCGGAATGGGCTAAAATTTGACTGATTGATTGGAAACAAAAATCGCGTCGGGGGCAATTTCGTCATTTTTCGTGACGGTGTGGGAATGTGCAAAAATTTTACAGATTGATCATAAAGTAAATCGCGCCGGGGGCAATTTCGTCATTTTTCGCGACGGTGTCCGAATCGGTCAAAATTTGACAGATTAATCGGAAACAAAAATCGCGCAGGGGGAAATTTCGTCATTTTTCGCGACGGTGTCGGAATGGGCTAAAATTTGACAGGTTAATCGGAAACAAAAATCGAGCCGGGGGCAATTTCGTCATTTTTCGCGACGGAGTTGGAATGGGCAAAATTTTGACAGATTGATCGGAAACAAAAATCGCGCTGCGGGCAATTTCGTCATTTTTCGCGACGGTGTCGGAATGGGCTTAAATTTGACTGATTGATCGAAAATAAAAATCTCGCCGAGGGCAAATTCGTCATTTTTCGCAACGGTGTCGGAATGGGCTAAAATTTGACTGATTGATCGGAAACAAAAATCGCGCCGGGGGCAATTTCGTCATTTTTCGCGACGGTGTTGGAATGGGCAAAACTTTGACAGATTGATCGGAAAAAAAGTGGCGCAGGGGGCAATTTCGTCATTTTTCGCGACGGTGTCGGAATCGGCTAAAATTTGACAGATTAATCTTAAACAAAAACCGCACTGGGGCAATCTTGTCATTTTTCGCGACGGTGTCGGAATCAGCTTAAATTTGACTGATTGATCGGAAGCAAAAATCGCGCCGGGGAAAATTCCTCATTTTTCTCAACGGTGTCAGAATTGGCTAAAATTTGATTAATTGATGGGAAACCAAAATCGCCCCGGGGGCAATTTCGTCATTTTTCGCGATGGTGTTGGAATGGGCAAAAATTTGACAGATTGATCGGAAACAGAAATCGCGCCGGGGGCAATTTCGTCATTTTTCGCGACAGTGTCGAAATCGGCTCAAATTTGACCGATTAATCGGAAACAAAAATCGCGACGGGGGCAATTTCGTCATTTTTCGCGACGGTGTCGAAATCGGCTAAAATTTGAGAAATTAATCGGAAACAAAAATCGCGCCGGGGGCAATTTCGTCATTTTTCGCGACGGTGTCGGAATGGGCAAAAATTTGACAGATTGGTCGGAAAGAAAAATCGCGCCGGGGCAATTTCGTCATTTTTCGCGACGGTGTCGGAATGGGCCAAAATTTGTCTGGTTAATCGGAAACAAAAATCTCGCCGGGGGCAATTTCGTCATTTTTCGCAACGGTGTCGGAATGGGGAAAAATTTTACAGATTGATCGGAAACAAAAATCGCGCCGGGGGCAATTTTCTCATTTTTCGCGACTGTGTTGGAATGGGCAAAAATTTGATGGATTGATCGGAAACAAAAATCGCGTCGGGGGCAATTTCGTCATTTTTCGCGACAGTGTCGGAATGGGCTCAAATTTAACTGATTGATGGGAAACAAAAATCGCGCCGGGGGCAATTTTCTCATTTTTCGCGACTGTGTTGGAATGGGCAAAAATTTGATGGATTGATCGGAAACAAAAATCGCGTCGGGGGCAATTTCGTCATTTTTCGCGACAGTGTCGGAATGGGCTCAAATTTAACTGATTGATGGGAAACAAAAATCGCGCCGGGGGCAATTTTCTCATTTTTCGCGACTGTGTTGGAATGGGCAAAAATTTGATGGATTGATCGGAAACAAAAATCGCGTCGGGGGCAATTTCGTCATTTTTCGCGACGGTGTCGAAATATGCTCAAATTTGACCGATTGATCGGAAGCAAAAATCACGCCGTGGGAAAGCCAGAATCGGCTCAAATTTGAATGATTGATCGGAAACAAAAATCGCGCCGGGGGCAATTTTCTCACTTTTCGCGACTGTGTTGGAATGGGCAAAAATTTGATGGATTGATCGGAAACAAAAATCGCGTCGGGGGCAATTTCGTCATTTTTCGCGACGGTGTGGGAATCTGCAAAAATTTGACAGATTGATCGGAAACTAAAATCGCGCCGGGGGCAATTTCGTCATTTTTCGCGACGGTGTCGGAATCGGTTAAAATTTGACAGATTGATCGGAAGGAAAAATCGCGCCGGGGGCAATTTCGTCATTTTTCGCGACGGTGTCGGAATCGGTTAAAATTTGACAGATTGATCGGAAGGAAAAATCGCGCCGGGGAAAATTCCTCATTTTTCGCAACGGTATCGAAATGGGCTAAAATTTGACTGACTGATGGGAAACCAAAATCGCGCCGGGGGAAATTTCGTCATTTTTCGCGACGGTATCGGAATCGGCCAAAATTTGACAGATTAA
>NW_019230188.1:0-3221 GCF_002742605.1 Olea europaea var. sylvestris
ACGGTAACCCCAAATCTAACGTAACCTCACATGATGATTTCTAATGCAAAAAATAAATAATTACCATAACAATAATTTTAATTCCAATGATAAAGTGCAAAGAGCAAATATCGAGCGGACCACGTCTGAAAGTCCGTAAATATTGAGACATGCAAATTCACCACTTTAGGACTATCACTATCCATCCCAATGCTTTTAGCAACTGTGGCAACATAAAATGACATTTGGGACCCGAACGTCTAAGGGCAAAATTGTCCAACTTTCACTACATTGCTCAAAATTGAAATTTGACAACACCACAGGGTTTGTCTCATCTTCGGTAACATTCTGTCTGGAGGTGAAATCGTTGGATTCTCCTCCATCCCTCACACGGGCCTAAACGGAATCCTCATGTGTCTCGTCGACGTTTCTGAATCGTCTCAGTCTGCACAGTTCGCCAGTGGTCATCGTTTCTCCAGATGGCAACTGATTTGGCCAAAAAACACCAAAATAGATCTGTCCAGTTTTTGGAAAATCTGCCAGATTCGTCCAGTTTTTCTGCCTATTTTCTAGCTTGATTTCGGGCCATTTCCAACCAGTTTTTCGCCCAAAAATTATAGATTTATCGACTACACAGGCTTTGATACATTTATCGTGAAAATCCCTTGATAAATCTTGATTTCGGGCTCAGAAAATAATCAAACGAATATCGATTTATCTCAGCTCGACCCAAAACTTCCACTGCACTTTGAACTGCCCCGAGCTCTCTCAAACCCCACAAAGGAGAAGGGATGGTGGTGGTACTAGGAAGAAGAAGAAGCAACAATGGCAGACTCACTTCAACAACCACAAAGTCGACTGTCCCGTCACCTTTCAACTGTCTGTCTCTCGGCTCTTCCCTCTCTCAACACACACATGCCCACCATCAAGAAAATAGCTGCAAGAAGATGGCATATATAGGGTTAGTTTAGGTCACTCCGATTGGGCCAAAGGTTCACTAAGTGGGCTACCAATTAACCTAAACTAATGAGCTAATGTCCAACTTCATATTAATCACTAAATGATCCAACTAACCAAAGAAACTTCCAACCCCAACCCAAGCCATCCAAAGGTGTAGTTCGTTTCCGAGTCGAGCCAAGTCCATGGTGTCAATAAATAATCCGACAACTATTTTAAATTATCGTCTGGATTATTGGGTATCAAAACCCAACAGGAACATATTTTCTTCTACTCTAAATGATATTCCTTCCCCAAAAAAATCCAATATTCCAACTATACATAAAAAAATGTAATAATTATGTTAAAAACAGATAATAAGTCAACTAAGTAACAGATAAACTAAATTTAAAAGCACATAAAAATAATAAAAAATAAAATAAAAGAGTGTCAAGCTTGGTCTACTTTTAATTTAAAGACTATATTTATGAGAAACTGGATCCTTCTATATCTAGAACCAGAATTAGAATGTTAAAGGATAAAAATTCCATATGGTTTATGTATGAAAATAGTAATCTGATAGGTCCCAGTCAAGAGCCAAAAGTATTGAAATTATAATTCTTTCTTTGGGTGAAAGAAAAAAAACCACAGTTAATTGAATAAATTTTTCCCTGCTTTTCATTCATGTTCATTATATATATATAGGCAAGAGCTATAACAACTAACCAAGCAGTTCCTAAACTAAAAGAAGCACTACGTGCACATAATAACAACTCTTAAACTAAAGGAAATAATAGCAGCAGTAGTAGCAAAATATGTACAAACAGAAAATGAAGGTGTAAAATAGAAAAAGAGAAATGCAGACACCACTTGGACTGGGTCTTCTCTGGAATATTATTCTAATAAGATTCCTATGTGGCCTAACATTACTTCTCCCTCAAGTGGACACTTGTCCCCAAGGTCCATACCTAGAGGCTGCTTCTGGAGGTCTTCCTGGATATGGATCACTTGCTCTTGCTTTGTCTTCAGGTGGGTTGCCCTCTATGATCTCTTTACAGGTAATGTTACTCATGTTTGTGCACCCCTCCAGCAGTAATATTTATGATTTTTGACATTTATGACAAGCAGTGAACCTGTCATTGCAATTAAAACAAAGGCCTTGTGCGCTTCGTTTCTGTATTTCATCCCAAGTGATTCTCTTCACAGGTGATGAAATTATAGTTTGTGCTGGGGATGGAAGCGTGAGTTCAATGTGAGTTGGTGATGCTAATCGTGTAAACCTTCTTTCACGTTGTAGCTGTTTGTCCTTCATCCTTGCTAAGATAATTGCTTCCTTTAAAGTTTTAGGCTTAAACATGCGCATACCATCTGCAATCTCAAGTTGCAAGCCCCCCATGAATGTGCCCACAAGAGCTTTTTGAGTCCATCCCTTTATGCAATTGCCCAGCCTTTCAAATTTTCATTGGTAGTCTTTCAACGTACCAGTTTGTGTGATATGTGAGAGGGCTTCATCAAAATCCTCTGCTTCTGTCAGGCCAAAACGTGCCAACATCTTTTCCGAGAAGAGCTCCCATGTGATCAGCCTGCGCTCCTCTTGATATGCCATGTGCAACCACTACTACCATTTATTTGCTTCTCCCACCAGGTGGTAAGAAGTAAGGGAAAATTTCTGGTTGTTGGAGGTGTCTTGGTACTCAAAAAATTGGGCCACACAGGTGAACCATTCTATCGGATCGTCGCCAGAGTACTTTGGGAATTCTAGCTTTGCCACTTTTAAAGAGAAAGGTTGGCGGCTGCTTTCGTTCTCCTCGCGATGTGAGTGGAAGGGCACTTCACCTTCACGATTGCTTTGGCTGGATAAAGCACTATTTAAAAGGATAGCATTGGAAAGCTTCTGAATGGTTGCCTTCAGATGATTCAGCTTGTCAGCGATGCAAATCTCCATTTGCTGCAGTCCATGTTGAACCCCGTCGAGTCCTGCCTCCAAGCTTTAATCCTTTCCTTGTTTGTAGCCATGATAATGTGGCTCTGATACCAATTGATATGTCCCAATCAAGAGCCAAAAGTATTGAAATTATAATTCTTTCTTTGGGTGAAAGAAAAAAACCATAGTTAATTGAATAAACTTTTCCCTGCCTTTCATTCATGTTCATTATATATATATATAGGCAAGAGCTATAACAACTAACCAAGCAGTTCCTAAACTAAAAGAAGCACTACGTTCACATAATAACAACTCTTAAACTAAAGGAAATAATAGCAGCAGTAGTAGCAAAATATGTACAAACAGAAAATGAAGGTGTAAA
>NW_019230188.1:22195-22668 GCF_002742605.1 Olea europaea var. sylvestris
TATGGGTCCAAGTGAAAATTTATTTTATTGAAAGAATTTGAGGAAAAAACATTTTCAAATAAGCTGTGCCATTAAAATGCTAACTTGAAACTAGCATAGTCTCTTATAAATATTGATCTTATTTTCTATTAGATCCAACTATAAACAGCATGAATTGCAAACAAAATGCTTAAATATTTGATCTGAAATTTGATGGAATGAAGGTCCAATTTATTGTAATGTTATACATGTTTTACAAATTGGAAAATTCATAACTTTGAGAATAGGATTATTCTACACAACTAACTCGGAAATTTCAGTGTTCACAATTCACACAACTTGACCATGAAAGATAGACCTAAATTACTCCATAATTTCATCAATTCTTGGCTTGCCATAGCATATTTCAGCCACAAGTCACACGTGTGATTGATTTTCGTAATTTAAGACAAAATATAAGATCAAAAACAAAGCTGGTAGAAAGTTTATTGCTA
>NW_019230189.1:0-3220 GCF_002742605.1 Olea europaea var. sylvestris
GACCCCAAATATATAATATATTAATATTTATTTCACCTTAATCCCTCACTTTCAAAATAATATAATAATTTATTTATTTTCTTGAAAAAAATTTCGGAATGTTATATATACACTATGGTGTACACTTTAATTTACACTTTGCCACGTGACACTACCCTGTTGGATAGTTTAAATTTCAAATAATTTTCCATTCAACTGACACTTGACAACAATGCAAGTGTCAAACAACGTGTCTAAAATCAGTATACAAATCGAAAAGTTCTATCGGTAAGAACCTTGTTACATGTACACTATGGAGTACACTTTAGTTGACACTTTGCCATGTGACATTACTCTGTTAGACAATTTAAATTTCAAACAGTTTTTCCATACACTATGGTGTACACTTTAGTTTACACTTTGCCACGTGACATTACCCTGTAGTACAGTTTAAATTTTAAACAGTTTTCCCATCCAATTGACATTCGACAACAATGCAAATGTCAAACAACGTGTCGAAAATCAGTGTACAAATAGCAAAGTTCAATCGGTAAGAACCTTGCTACTTGTACACTACGGTGTACATTTTAGTTTACAATTTGCCACGTGACATTACTCCACGGGACAGTTTAAATTTAAATAGTTTTCCCATCCAATTTGTAACGCCCCGAATTCTCTTTATACCCGGAACATTACCAAACGTGAATTGATTAATAAAGTGCTTGAGGCAAAAACATTTTAATATAACGAGGAATTCAGTAAAAATTGAACAACCTTAACAAAAGGTAAATTAAATTAAATAACATATGCGGAACAATTTGGAATCATATCTTTTATCAAACATTAATAAAAGTAGTTCTGACAAATAATAAAAATAGGACTAATTGAAAGTTATGACGTGACGCACAATTGAGTCTAAATTTAAAAATAATAATAATCAACTGTTATTAAATATTCTAGTGTTTCTAAAAATTAAAGTACTTCATGATGGAGATCCATTGGTCCAATATGCATCCATCCACCGCCATCTATCATACTAATTTCTACCTGAAAATTGTAAATAGAGAGGGATGAGTATAACGAATTATACTCAATGAGATGCTTGCTACTCCACATTCAAATCAAACGTGAAATTATGCATAAATTCTCTTACCAACATAACATGAGAATTATCACACCATGACAAATGATAATTCAAGCAAGCGCTGCAAATAACGTGAAGGCTAAATTGTGCCTTAAACTGTATCATGATTTCTCCCAAAGGAGCTCTGAACTGAAGTAATTAAATCCATACATAACAACGTATTTGAAAAGATGTGGACAAACCACTAATAGCGCTGAGCATCTTACCTTTTGAAGATGAACGTGGAAAACAAAATTGCTGAAAACGTGATTCTTTATTGAAATTCCAAAGCCTTAAAAAGCCTTAATAATATGGAGAAATATTTTTAAAGAGGAGGAGGGAATAAAGACTTGTAGAAGAAGAATGAGGAATTAATGACTAAATGCTTGAGGTTTAGTGCTATATTTATACTAAACCATGGTGTAGGGTAATCACGTGGGAAGTGGAATTTTGATAAGTTTTGAATTCTAAATTTCCATCCATACACTCCTCGGCAACTCGACTTCTATCTGATTTGGGGATAACTATTGGGTTCAGATAAATTCCATATCAACCACAATTATAATAGGAAAAAGATTTAATGGTATTGAAATTGTATGACCCCTTTACGTGGGTATGGTATCTCCAAATTGCACGAGATATATATATTTATTATTCTAATAAAACAACTTAATTGATAGCTAATTAATTTCTTGTCTTCGATTAAAACAAAATAAATGGGAGAGTGTTTCAAATGAAATAACTTAACTAGTTTAATTAATTAAAGTCCTAACTATTCTAATACGATAATTATTAAAGACTTTATCATAATCAAAATCCTACATGATTAGGAATAATAGTTTCTATCCTAATCAAAGTAGATAAGTAAACAATTATTATAATAAATAGACTTTATCGCTACATATCATTTGCACTTGAAGGATAAACTTGTTTTGAAAATGGAAAACTAGAGCCATATGCCCAGCCAAATAGATTAAGTTTCTGTTAACCTGTTTAAATCCAACCACGTAAATTAACTAAAAATGTACCTTCAAAAATAATCTGCCTGGGAGGGAGTTCTAATTATTCTAATACAATATAATTTGAAGTCTATCATAATTCGAAATTGGATAAAAGAAAAGGTATTTAATTCCTCTAAAAATTTGATTAATTAATTAGAATTCTAATTGGTGATTTTTTTATGGGATTTTGCCAAAGTTCTAAAATTGCGATTAAGAAAAAGATAAAGAGGCTACATGACCTTTACACACGTGGACTACATATACACTGGTTTAGTAAAGATGGAGTTTTAATATGAAATAGTGATTGACTTTATCTAAACCGAATTCTACATGGTTAGGAATAATAATTTATATCCTAATTAAAGTAGATTAGCATTACAAGGAATTTAATAGTTTCTGGAATATTATTATTATGTTTTAATCAATTATCTTTAAATTCCTTAATTGTCAATACCTATCATATTAAATTCCTAATGGCGAAATGCATACTAACTAATTAGAATTTTCATTTATGGCTTGATTCTTCCATTGAATTTTATCTTAATTCAACTAATCCAAAATATTCTTTTCTTAATCCTAACATATATAATTAATTATTATCTATCAAAGGAGTCCAATATTGATATAGTAATTTAGCTCGAATTAATAACTAATATTATTAACTAAGTAGTTTTCTTAATTGGCTATAACTCAAGTTTTACGAATCCAAATTGAATTTTTCTTGAGTCCATAATTCGTTATTTATTAAGAGCTTCAAAATGAGCCCAATATTGATAGGGTAATTCTAACTCCTTCAATAATTAACTATTTGGCCTATTTAATAAAGGTATAAAATCTAAAACTTATTTTCACTTTGGTCCGTCAACTATAAAGATATTCACATAGATCCAAATTAACTATAGAGATAACCAATTAATTTGTATAAGGACTTAACTGAACATTGCATTCCTATTAAATAAATTAATGCTAAGTAAAAATTCGGGATTTTACACAATTGATGTAACGCCCCAAATTCTCTAGCAACCCGGAACGTCACCAAACGTGAATTGATTAATAAAGTGCTTGAGGCAAATACATTTTAATATAATGAGGAATTCAGTAAAAATTGAACAACCTT
>NW_019230190.1:0-3220 GCF_002742605.1 Olea europaea var. sylvestris
AGTCGCGAAAAATGACGAAATTAAACCCGGCGCAGTTTTTGTTCCCGATCAACCTGTCAAATTTGAGCCCATTCCGACACAGTTGAGAAAAATGACGAAATTCCCCCCGGCGTGATTTTTGTTTCCGATCAACCAGTCAAATTTTAGCCAATTCCAACACAGTCGCGAAAAATGACGAAATTACACCAGGCGCTATTTTTGTTCCCGATCAACCTGTCAAATTTAAGCCCATTCCGACACAGTCGAGAAAATTGCCTAAATTGCCGTCGGCGCGATTTTTATTTCCGATCAAACTGCCAAATTTCAGCCAATTCCGACACAGTCGAGAAAAATGACGAAAATTGCCCCCGGCGTGATTTTTGTTTCCGATCAACCAATCAAATTTTAGCCAATTCCGACACAGTCGCAAAAAATGACGAAATTACACCTTGCGCGATTTTTGTTCCCGGTCAACCTGTCAAATTTGAGCCCATTCCGACACAGTCGAGAAAAATGACGAAATTGCCGCAGGCGCGATTTTTGTTTCCGATCAACCAGTGAAATTTTAGCCAATTCCGACACAGTCGCAGAAAATGACGAAATTACGCCCTACGCTGTTTTTGTTCCCAATCAACCTGTCAAATTTGAGCCCGTTCCGACACAGTCGAGAAAATGACGAAATTTCCCCGGCGCGATTTTTGTTTCCGATCAACCTGTCAAATTTTGGCCAATACCGGCAGTTGAGAAAAATGAAGAAATTGCCCCGGCGCGATTTTTGTTTCCGATCAACCTGTCAAATTTGAGCCCATTCCGACACAGTCGAGAAAAATGACGAAATTGCCCCCAGCGCGACTTTTATTTCTGATCAAACTGCCAAATTTCAGCCAATTCCGACACAGTCGAGAAAAATGACGAAATTGCCCCGGCGCAGTTTTTGTTTCCGATCAACAAGTCAAATTTCAGCCAATTCCGACACTTTCGCGAAAAATGACGAAATTACACCCAGCGCGATTTTTGTCACCGTTAAACCTGTCAAATTTCAGCCAATTTCGACACAGTCGAGAAAAATTACGAAATTACACCCGGTGCTATTTTTGTTCCCGATCAACCTATCAAATTTGAGCCCATTCCGACACAGTCGAGAAAAATGACTAAATTGCCGTCGGCGCGATTTTTATTTCCGATCAAACAGCCAAATTTCAGCCAATTCCGACACAGTCGAGAAAAATGACGAAATTGCTCCCGGCGCGATTTTTCTTTCGGATCAACCAATCAAATTTTAGCCAATTCCGACACAGTCGCGAAAAATGACGAAATTATACACTGCGCGGTTTTTCCTCCCGATCAACCAGTCAAATTTGAGCTCATTCCGACGCAGTCGCGAAAAATGACAAAATCGCCACCTGCACGATTTTTGTTTCCGATCAACCTGTCAAATTTTAGCCCATTCCGACACAGTCGGGAAAAATGATGAAATTGCCCCCGACGCGGTTTTTTGTTTCCGATCAACCTGTCAAATTTTAGCCAATTCTAACACAGTCGCGAAAAAAGACGAAATAGCCCCCGGCGCGATTTTTTGTTTCCGATCAACCTGTCAAATTTTAGCAAATTCCGATACAGTCGTGAAAAATGACGAAATTGCCCCCGGCGCGATTTTTGTTTCCGATCAACCTGTCAAATTTTAGCCCAATCCGATACAGTCGCGAAAAATGACGAAATTACAGCCGGCGCGATTTTTGTTCCCGATCATCCTGTCAAATTTGAGCCCATTCCGACACAGTCGAGAAAAATGACGAAATTGCCCCCAGCGCGATTTTTATTTCAGATCAAATTGCCAAATTTCAACCAATTCCGACACAGTCGAAAAAAACGACGAAATTGCCCCCGGCGCGGTTTTTGTTTTCGATCAACAAGTCAAATTTTAGTCAATTCCGACACAGTCGCGAAAAATGACGAAATTACACCCGACGCGATTTTTGTTCCCGATAAACTTGTCAAATTTGAGCCCATTTCGACACGGTCGAGAAAAATGACGAAATTGCCGCCAGCGCGATTTTTATTTCCGATCAAACAGCCAAATTTCAGCCAATTCCGACACAATCGAGGAAAATGACGAAATTGCCCCCGGGGCGAATTTTTTTTCCGATCAACCAGTCAAATTTTAGCCAATTCCGACACAGTCGTGGAAAATGATGAAATTACACCCGGCGCTATTTTTGTTCCCGATCAAGCTGTCAATTTTGAGCCCATTCATACACAGTCGAGAAAATTACGAAATTGCCCTGGGCAGGATTTTTGTTTCCGATCAACCTGTCAAATTTTAGCCAATTCCGACTCAGTCGCGAAAAATGGCGAAATTGCCCCAGCTCAATTTTTGTTTCCGATCAACCTGTCAAATTTGAGCCCATTCCGACACAGTCGAGAAAAATGACGAAATTCCTCCCGGCGCGATTTTTACTTCAGATCAAACTGCCAAATTTCATCTAATTCCGACACAGTCGAGAAAAATGACGAAATTGCCCCCGGCGCGATTTTTGTTTACGATCAACAAGTCAAAATTCAGCCAATTCCGACACTGTCGCGAAAAATGACGAAATTACACCCGGCGCAGTTTTTGTTCCCGATAAACCTGTCAAATTTCAGCCAATTCCGACACAGTCGAGAAAAATGACGAAATGGCCCACGGCGCGGTTTTTGTTTCCGATCAACAAGTCAAATTTTAGTCAATTCCGACACAGTCGCGAAAAATGACGAAATTACACCCGGCGCGGTTTTTGTTCCCGATAAACCTGTCAAATTTCAGCCCATTCCGACACAGTCGAGAAAAATGACGAAATTGCTGCCGGCTCGTTTTTTAGTTCCAATCAAACTGCCAAATTTCTGCCAATTCCGACACAGTCGAGAAAAATGACGAAATTACCCCCGACGCGGTTTTTGTTTCCGATCAACAAGTTATATTTTAGTCAATTCCGACACAGTCGCGAAAAATGACGAAATTACACCCGGCGCGATTTTTGTTCCCGATAAACATGTCAAATTTGAGTCCATTCCGACACAGTCGAGAAAAATGATGAAATTGCCGCAGGCGCGATTTTTATTTCCGATCAAACTGTAAAATTTCCGCCAATTCCGACACAGTCGAGAAAAATGACGAAATTCCCCCGGCGCGGTTTTTGTTTCCGATCAACCAGTCAAATTTTAGCCAATTCCGACACAGTCGCAGAAAATGACGAAATTACGC
>NW_019230191.1:0-992 GCF_002742605.1 Olea europaea var. sylvestris
AAAATGACGAAATTGCCCCGGCTCGATTTTTGTTCCGATCAATCTGTCAAATTTGAGCCAATTCCGACACAGTCGAGAAAAATAGCGAAATTGCCCCCAGCGCGACTTTTATTTCAGATCAAACTGTCAAATTTCAGCCAATTCCGACACAGTCGAGAAAAATGACGAAATTACCCCCGGTACAATTTTTATTTTAGATCAAACTACCAAATTTCAGCCAATTCCAACACAATCGAGAAAAATGACGAAATTGCCCCCGGCGCGGTTTTTGTTCCCGATAAACCTGTCAAATTTCAACCAATTTCGACACAGTCGAGAAAAATGACGAAATTGCCCCCGGCGCGGTTTTTGTTTCCGATCAACAAGTCAAATTTCAGCCAATTCCGACACTGTCGCGAAAAATGACGTAATTACACCCGGCGCGGTTTTTGTTCCCGATAAACCTGTCAAATTTCAACCAATTTCGACACAGTCGAGAAAAAAGACGAAATTGCCCCCGGCTCGGTTTTTGTGTCCGATCAACAAGTCAAATTTTGGTCAATTCCGACATAGACGCGAAAAATGACGAAATTACACCCGGCACGATTTTTGTTCCCGATAAACCTGTCAAATTCGAGCCCATTCCGACACAGTCGAGAAAAATGACGAAATTGCCGTCGGCGTGGTTTTTTTCCGATCAAACTGCCAAATTTCAGCCAATTCCGACCCAGTCGCGAAAAATGACGAAATTGCCCCAGCGCGATTTTTGTTTCCGATCAACCTGTCAAATTTGAGCCCATTCCGACACAGTCGAGAAAAATTACCAAATTGCCCTCGGCGCGATTTTTATTTCAGATCAAACCTTCCAAATTTCAGCCAATTCCAACACAGTCGAGAAAAATGACGAAATTGCCCCTGGCGCGGTTTTTGTTTCCGATCAACAAGTCAAATTTCAGCCAATTCCGACACTGTCGCGAGAAATGACGAAATTACACCCGGCGCGATTTTTGTTC
>NW_019230191.1:1546-1757 GCF_002742605.1 Olea europaea var. sylvestris
CCAATTCCGACACAGTCGAGAAAATTGACGAAATTGCCCCCGGCGCGATTTATGTTTCCGATCAACCAGTCAAATTTTAGCCAATTTCGACAGTCGCGGAAAATGACGAAATTACACCAGGTGCTAGCTTTGTTCCCGATCAACCTGTCAAATTTGAGCCCATTTCGACACAATCGAGAAAAATGACGAAATTGCCCACGGCGCGATTTTT
>NW_019230191.1:2268-2448 GCF_002742605.1 Olea europaea var. sylvestris
CGCGATTTTTGTTTCCGATCAACTTGTCAAATTTGAGCCCATTCCGACACGGTCGAGAAAAATGGCGAAATTGCCCCCGGCACGACTTTTATTTCATATCAAAGTGCCAAATTTCAGCCAATTCCGACACAGTCGAGAAAAATGACGAAATTGCCCCCGGCGCGGTTTTTGTTTCCGATC
>NW_019230191.1:2989-3220 GCF_002742605.1 Olea europaea var. sylvestris
AATGACGAAATTGCCCCGGCGAGATTTTTGTTCCCGATCAACCTGTCAAATTTGAGCCCATTCCGACTCCGTCGTGAAAAATGACGAAATCCCCCCCGGATCGATTTTTGTTTCAGATCAATCTGTCAAATTTGAGCCAATTCCGACACAGTCGCGAAAAATGACGAAATTGCCCCGGCTCGATTTTTGTTCCGATCAATCTGTCAAATTTGAGCCAATTCCGACACAGTC
>NW_019230192.1:0-3219 GCF_002742605.1 Olea europaea var. sylvestris
AGGTGGAGCGTTGACTTGACACAACATGCATGTGCAGGCAACCATAAATTTGAGATAAGTAGCAGAGACGGTTTGAGGTGGAGTGTTGACTTGACACAACTTGCATGTGCTTGCAGAAAATGGCAGCTCACTGGAATATCATGTCCCCATGCAATATCAGGCATGCTTTCAAGGGATATTGGCATATATGAGTACATCGACCCATGGTATAGCAAGGAGACATACCTGAAATGTTACTCTCCAGTGATCCACCCGATGTCAAGGCCTAAACTGTGGCCAGAATTGGGAAAACATCCTCTCAATCAACCTCAGAAGAGAAAACAGGCTAGCGGACCCAAAAAATTGAGGAAGATGTCACAGGCAGAGCCACCTTCAGGCGTTAAGATGGAAAGGACTGGCATAAAGATGACGTGTAAACGCTGTGGAGGGTCTGGACATAACAAAAGAAGCTATAAGGAGGCACTGCCTAGTGAAGATAGCTCACAGTAACAGTCTCAACCAACCACACAAGAAGATACACATACCAGATCAGCGAAGGGGAAGAGAAAAGCACATTCAACGCAAATCTCCAAGTCACAGACAAAGAAGTCCAAGCATAGAGGATCGCAATCTTGAACATAATGTGGTTTCTCTTGTATAGTTACCTTTTTGGAAAAATGCTGTGGTTTTTTGTAAACTGAACTGAAAATATGTGCTTCCAATGCTGTGTATTTTGTAGATGTAACTGGAATTTTTGATGAAATTGTTCAATGTGATGATAATGTTGATGTCGAATATCTTGCATTATGTTTCTGCTGTTTGTCGTTGGTTTCTGAAATTGTATTCGTAAGATATGATGTGCAGGCGATTATGAAATAAATGAGAATGTTTGATACTTCATATGAAAGTATTATCAAACGTTTGGTACCTTTACTGCAATATTTTTAAAGGTTTGGTACTCTGTCTGAAACTATTAGAAAATGTTTGGTACTGATTCTGCGAATCGTTATAAGGTTTGGTACCTATGCTGCACCTTCTTCAGATAAGTTTGAAGTGTAATCTGCTCTTTTAATTTTGCATTTGACATAGAGGCCAAGAAAATATCGTTAAATTTCAAGTTAAAAGGTACAACACAATTTTTCCTTTTTTACATATGCATTTCATAACATCTAGCACATGGCTTCATTTCGAAACCCAAAGCTCAAATTTCTAGAACAAAAAACTAAATTCCTACAATCTGACCCTACATACCTAGGATCAAACCCATTTTGCAAACACTCCACACACAAAGTCGAAGAGCCAGATCTTCCACACATTTGGTCTTGTTGCTTGAAGGGTGTCGATTTCAGCTTCCATTTCCTCCTAGCTCGTAATAGACGAGAAATCAGTTCCTTCGATCTCTCACACATCGGAGGGTCACACCACATAAAGAAGGTGCATCCACCCACATCTTGGCTTCGAGGACAAGTGAGAAATCTTCTTCCTGGGTTCAAGTTCGTCCACGAGGTCTTCATTTGCACTGGAGAACCACATCTGCATACATTCCCCTCCATGTGCGTGCTAATTTTTTTGACTACCTATGAGAGAGAAGGTAGGTAATATATAGATATAAAGAAATGGAGGGAAATAAACAGTGAAGTATATAATAGGAGGGAAATGTGTGTAGTGACCATGTTGCCCTTCACTTATTTGGGGAAAATTCTTGAAATTATCATTAAAGGAGTCAACTGACGGTTTTGGCGGTCAAACAGACGGAAACCATCATTTTGGACTAGCCCCACACATTTTTTAAAGGTTTGGTATCTCCGGTGGCACAAACTAAAGGTTTGGGCAAAGTCTGCTAATAAATGAAAGGTTTGGTACCTCGGCTGCAATTTTCCCTTAAAAAATCTATGCATATAACTTTTGAAGAAACTAATCCTCTTGATCAAGGCAAATGTATTGTCAATGATGTAGGTTTGGAGATCCGTTTCGAGCAAATAAACATCCAAGATCAAAATAGGGAAGATCCTAAAGATTAATATGAGAAAGAAACAAGTATTCAACAAGTTGAAGTAGATTCTCCCATAGTATAAAATGATCCAACTTTACCTAGAGATTTGAAGTTTGTTCCCTCTCACCTAAAAGAACTTATCATTAGTGATCCATCCAAAGGTATTGGTACTAAAGCTTCTATTAGAAATCATCTTAATAGTTGTGCATTTATTTACAAATTGAATCTAAAAATTTTAAAAAAAGTCGAGTATGATGAATTTTGGGTATTGGCTATGCAAGAAGAACTCGATCAATTTGAAAAAAAAAATTAAAAAAAAAACCATATTTGATATTTAGTCACTAGACCAAATGATCAAACAGTCATTGGTACAAATAGGTTTTTCGGAATAAAAAAGATGAAAATGAGATAATTGTGTATAACAAAGCTAGATTAGTGGTCCAAGGTTACAATCAAGAAGAAGCATCGATTATGAGGAAGCTTTTGCATCGATTGCTAGATTAGAATCTATTCGCTTGCTTCTTGCATTTGCTTACCATAAAGAATTCACTATTTATCAAATGGATGTTAAAAGTGTATTTCTAAATGGCTTTATTCAATGAGAAGTCTTTGTAGAGCAACTCCAATTTTAATGATCACAAACATCTGGACAATATTTTTGAACTTAGAAGCGCTTTTTAAGATTTAAAGCAAGCTCCTAGGGTATGAAAGATTGAGCAAATTTCTACTTTCAAATTGTTTTTCAATGGGTAAAGTAGATATACTCTCTTTGTCAAAACTCAAAACATTATATGATTGTTGTACAAATTTATGTTGACGATATTATATTTGGTACAACTAATGTTTGTCTTTGTGAATATTTTTCAAAATGCATGAGCAAGGAATTTGAAATGAGCTTGATGGGAGAGCTTAAATTCTTCCTTGGACTTCAAATTAAGCAAACTAGTGATGAAATATTATTAGTCAAAATAAGTATATATTGTACATGCTCCGTGAGTTTGAAATGGAAATTTTGAAGCTAATGAACACTCTGGTGAGCTTATTCATAAAATTGGACAAAGATGATCAAGGTACTTTGGTGGATGTAACTAAATATCGAGGTATGATATAATCACTTCTCTATTTAACCACTAGTAGACCCGATGTTTAGTGTATGCTTATGTGCTAGATTTCAATTTAATTTCTAAAAATCTCATCTTAGTGTCGTAAAAGGAATTTTACATAGCTTAGTAGTACTAGAACTTTAG
>NW_019230193.1:0-3219 GCF_002742605.1 Olea europaea var. sylvestris
ACAAATGACAAAATTGCCCCTGGTCCGATTTTTCTTTGTTAATTTTCTGTCCAGCACTTCTTCAACCTGACACAACTAATACGGAATTTAATTATTCAGACGCCCGAACGAAGGAATTTGGCTAAAATCCCGTGATCCCGGGTCTGTGCCCTGAGTCCAATTTCGCGGGCCATTTCCAATCAACCTGCCGTATTTCGGGCCATTCCGATACCATCGTGACAAATGACAAAATTTCACTTGGTGAGGTTTTTCTTTGTTAATTTTCTGTCCAGCACTTCTTCAACCTGACATAATTAATAGGGAAATAAATTATTCGGAGACCCAAACAGAGAAATTTGGCTAAAATCCCGTGATCCCAGTTCTGTGCCCCGAGTCCAATTTTGTGAACTGTTTCCAATCAACCTATCAAATTTTGGCCTATTCCGACACCGTAGCGACAAATGACAAAATTACCCCTGGTCCGATTTTTCTTTTTTAATTTTCTATCCAGCACTTCTTCAACCTGACATAATTAATACGAAAATTAATTATTCGGAGGCCCAAATGAAGGAATTTGGCTAAAATCCCGTGATCCCGGGTCTGTGCCTCGAGTCCAATTTCACGGGCCGTTTCCAAACAACCTGCCAAATCTTGTCTCATTCCGACACCGTCGCGACAAATGACAAAATTGCCCATAGTGCGGTTTTACTTTGTTAATTTTCTATTCAGCACTTCTTCAACCTGACATAATTAATACAGAAATTAATTATTCGGAGGCCCAAACGTAGAAATTTGGCTAAAATCCCTTGATCCCGGGTCTGTGGCTCGAGTCCAATTTCGTGGGACTTTTCCAATCAACCTACCAAATTTTGGCCCATTCTGACACCGTCGCAACAAATGACAAAACTTCCCCTGGTGGAGTGTTTCTTTGTTAACAGCCCTTCTTCAACCTTGCATAATTAATACGAAAATTAATTATTCGGAGGCCCAAACAAAGAAATTTGGCTAAAATCCCGTGATCCCGAGTCTGTGCCCAGACTCCAATTTCGCGGGCCGTTTCCAAACAACCTGCCAAATTTCGTCCCATTCCAACACCGTCTCGACAAATGACATAATTGCCCCTAGTGCGATTTTTCTTTGTTAATTTTCTGTCCAGCACTTTTTCAACCTAACATAATTAATAAGGAAATTAATTATTCGGAGGCCCAAACGTAGGAATTTGGCTAAAATCCCTTGATCCCGGGTCTGTGCCCCAAGTCCAATTTCGCGGGAATTTTCCAATCAACCTACCAAATTTTGGCTCATTCCGACACCGTCACGTCAAATGACAAAATTTCCCTTGGTGCGGTGTTTCTTTGTTAATTTTCTGTCCAACCCTTCTTCAACCTAGCATAATTAATACAAAAATTAATTATTCGGAAGCCCAAACGAAGGAATTTGGCCAAAATCCTGTGATCACGGGTTTGAGCCCCGAGTACAATTTCGCGGGCCGTTTCCAATCAACCTGCCAAATTTCGGCCCATTCCGACACCGTCGCGACAATGACAAAATTACCCCTGGTTCGATTTTTCTTTGTTAATATTACGACCAACACTTCTTCAACCTGACATAATTTATTCGAAAATTAATTATTCGGACGCCCAAACGAAGGAATTTGGCTAAAATCCCGTGATCCCAGGTCTGTGCCCCGAGTCCAATTTCACGGGCCGTTTCCAATCAACCTGCCAAATTTCGATCCATTCCGGCACCAACGCGGCAAATGACAAAATTGCCCTTAGTCCGATTTTTCTTTGTTAATTTTTTGTCCAGCCCTTCTTCAACCTGACATAATTAATACGGAAATTAATTATTCGGAGGCCCAAACGAAGGAATTTGGCTAAAATCTCGTGATCCCGGGTCTGTGCACCTAGTCCAATTTCACGGGCCCTTCCCCAACAACCGGCCCAATTTTGGCCCATTCCAACACCGTCTCGACAAATGAGAAAATTACCCTTGGTCCTATTTTTCTTTGTTAATTTTTCGTCCAGCACTTCTTCAACCTGACATAATTAATACGAAAATTAATTATTCGGAAGCCTAAATGTAGGAATTTGGCTAAAATCTCGTGATCCTGGGTCTGTGCCCCAAGTTCAATTTCGTGGGCCGTTTCCAATCAACCAGCCAAATTTTGGCCCATTTCAACACCGTCGCGTCAAATGACCAAATTTCACCTGGTGAGGTTTTTCTTTGTTAATTTTCTATCCAGCACTTTTTCAACCTGACATAATTAATACGGAAATTAATTATTCGGAGGCCCAAACGTAGGAATTTGGCTAAAATCCCTTGATCCCAGGTCTGTGCCTCAAGTCCAATTTCGCAGGCCTTTTCCAATCAACTTGCCAAATTTTGGGTCATTTTGACACCGTCGCGACAAATGACAAAATTTCCCCTGGTGCAGTGTTTCTTTGTTAATTTTCTGTCTAGCCCTTCTTCAACCTAGCATAATTAATATGAAAATTAATTAATCAGAAGCCCAAACGAAGGAATTTGGCTAAAATCCCGTGATCCCGAGTTTGAGCCCCGAGTCCAATTTCACGGGCATTTTCCAATCAACCTGTTAAATTGTGGCTCATTCGGAAATCGTCGCGACAAATGATAAAAATTTTCCCTAGTGTGGTGTTTCTTTGTTAATTTGCTGTCCAGCCCTTCTTCAACCTAGCTTAATTAATACGGAAATTAATTATTCAGAAGCCCAAACTCAGAAATTTGGCTAAAATCCCGTGATCCCGGGTTTGAGCCCCGAGTCCAATTTCGCGGGCCGTTTCCAATCAACTTGCCAAATTTCGGCCCATTCCGACAATGTCGCGACAAATGATAAAATTGCCCCCAGTGCGGTTTTGCTTTGTTAATTTTTTGTCCAGCACTTCTTCAACCTGACATAATTAATAAGGAAAAATGAAGGAATTTGGCTAAAATCTCGTGATCCCGGGTCTGTGCCCCGAGTCCAATTTCGTGGGCCGTTTCCAATCAACCTGCCAAATTTAGGCCCATTCTGACACCGTCGCGACAAATGACAATTGCCCCTGGTCCGATTTTTCTTTGTTAATTTTCGGTCCATTACTTCTTCGACCTGACATATTTAATATGGAAATTAATTATGCAGACGCCCAAACGAAGAAATTTGGCTAAAATCCCAAGATCCTAGGTTTGTACCCCTAGTTCAATTTCGCGGGCTGTTTCCAATCAACCGGCCAAATTTCA
>NW_019230194.1:0-3219 GCF_002742605.1 Olea europaea var. sylvestris
GCGCGATTTTTGTTTCCAATTAGTCTGTTAAATTTTAGCCCATTTCGACACCGTCGCGAAAAATGACGAACTTGCCTCCGTCGCAATTTTTGTTTCCGATCAACCAGCCAAATCTCGGCCAGATCCGACACCGTCGCAAAAAATGACGTAATTGCCCCCAGCGCGATTTTTATTTCCGATCAACCGGCCAAATTTCAGCCCATTCCGACACCGTCGCGAAAAATGACGAAATTGCCCCCGGCGCGATTTTTGTTTCCGATCAGTCTGTGAAATTTTAGCCCACTCCGACACTGTCGCGAAAAATGACGAAATTACCTCCGCCGCAATTTTTGTTTCCGATCAACCAGCCAAATCTCAGACCATTCCGACACCGTCGCGAAAAATGACGAAATTGTACCCGGCGCGGTTTTTGTTTCCAATTAGTCTGTTAAAATTTTAGCCCATTTCGACACCGTCACGAAAAATGACGAACTTGCCTCCGCCGCAATTTTTGTTTCCGATCAACCAGCCAAATCTCGGCCCGATCCGACACCGTCGCGAAAAATGACGAAATTGCCCCAGCGCGATTTTTATTTCCGATCAACCGGCCAAATTTCAGCCCATTCCGACACCGTTGCGAAAAATGACGAAATTACCCCCGGTGCTATTTTTGTTTCCGATCGACCAGCCAAATTTCATCTCATTCCGACAAAGTCACGAAAATTGATGAAATTGCCCCCGGCGCGATTTTTGTTTCCGATCGACCAGCCAAATTTCATCTCATTCCGACAAAGTCACGAAAATTGATGAAATTGCCCCCGGCGCGATTTTTATTTACCATCAACCGGCCAAATTTCGTCCCATTCCGACACCGTTGCGAAAAATGACAAAATTGCCCCCGGCGCGATTTTTGCTTCCGATCAACCAGTCAAATTTAGGCAATTCCGACACCGTCGCGAAAAATGACGAAATTGCCCTCGACACGATTTTTGTTTCCAATCAATCCGTAAAATTTTAGCCCATTGCGACACCGTCGCGAAAATGACGAAATTGCCCCCGGCGCGATTTTTATTTCCCATCAACCGGCCAAATTTCGGCCCATTCCGACACCGTTGCGAAAAATGACGAAATTCCCTCCGCCACAATTTTTGTTTCCGATCAACCAGCCAAATCTCGGCCCGATCCGACACCGTCGCGAAAAATGACGAAATTACCTCCGCCACAATTTTTGTTTCCGATCAACCAGCCAAATCTCGGCCCGATCCGACACCGTCGCGAAAAATGACGAAATTACCTCCGCCACAATTTTTGTTTCCGATCAACCAGCCAAATCTCGGCCCGATCCGACACCGTCGCGAAAAATGACGAAATTGCCCCTGGCGCGATTTTTGTTTCCGATCAATCCGTCAAATTTTAGCCCATTACGACACCGTCGCGAAAAATGACGAAATTGCCCCTGGCGCGATTTTTGTTTCCGATCAGTCTGTGAAATTTTAGCCCACTCCGACACCGTTGCGAAAAATGACGAAATTACCTCCGCCACAATTTTTGTTTCCGATCAACCAGCCAAATCTCAGACCATTCCGACACCGTCGCGAAAAATGACGAAATTGTACTCGGCGCGATTTTTGTTTCCAATTAGTCTGTCAAATTTTAGCCCATTCCGACACCGTCGCGAAAAATTACGAAATTGCCTCCGCCGCAATTTTTGTTTCCGATCAACCAGCCAAATCTCGGCCCGATCCGACACCGTCGCGAAAAATGACGAAATTGCCCTCGACTCGATTTTTGTTTCCAATCAATCCGCAAAATTTTAGCCCATTGCGACACCGTCGCGAAAAATGACGAAATTGCCCCCAGCGCGATTTTTATTTCCGATCAACCGGCCAAATTTCAGCCCATTTCGACACCGTTGCGAAAAATGACGAAATTGCCCCCGGCGCTATTTTTGTTTCCGATCGACCAGCCAAATTTCATCTCATTTCGACACAGTCACGAAAATTGATGAAATTACCCCCGGCGCGATTTTTATTTCCCATCAACCGGCCAAATTTCGGCCCATTCCGACACCGTTGCGAAAAATGACAAAATTGCCCCCGGCGCGATTTTTGCTTCCGATCAACCAGCCAAATTTAGGCGATTCCGACACCGTCGCGAAAAATGACGAAATTGCCCTCGACACGATTTTTGTTTCCAATCAATCCGCAAAATTTTAGCCCATTGCGACACCGTCGCGAAAAATGACGAAATTGCCCCCGGCGCGATTTTTATTCCGATCAGTCTGACAAATTTTAGCCCATTCCGACACCGTTGTAAAAAATGACGAAATTGCCCCCTGCGCGATTTTTGTTTCCAATCGACCAGTCAAATTTCATCTCATTCCGACACAGTCACGAAAATTGATGAAATTGCCCCCGGCGCGATTTTTATTTCCCATCAACCGGCCAAATTTCGGCCCATATCCGACACCGTTGCGAAAAATGACAAAATTGCCCCGGCGCGATTTTTGCTTCCGATCAATCAGTCAAATTTTAGCCGATTCCGACACCGTCGCGAAAAATTACGAAATTGCCCCGGACGCGATTTTTGTTTCCGATCAATCCGTCAAATTTTTGCCCATTACGACACCGTCGCGAAAAATGACGAAATTGCCCCCGGCTCGATTTTTGTTCCGATCAGTCTGTCAAATTTTAGCCCATTCCGACACAGTCGCGAAAAATGACGAAATTGCCCCCGGCGCGATTTTTCTTTCCGATTAGTCTGTGAAATTTTAGCCCACTCTGACACCGTCGCGAAAAATGACGAAATTACCTCCGCCGCAATTTTTGTTTCCGATCAACCAGCCAAATCTCAGACCATTCCGACACCGTCGCGAAAAATGACGAAATTGTACCCGGCGCGATTTTTGTTTCCAATTAGTCTGTTAAATTTTAGCCCATTCCGACACCGTCGCGAAAAATGACGAACTTGCCTCCGCCGCAATTTTTGTTTCCGATCAACCAGCCAAATCTCGGCCCGATCCGACACCGTCGCAAAAAATGACGAAATTGCCCCCAGCGCGATTTTTATTTCCGATCAACCGGCCAAATTTCAGCCCATTCCGACACCGTCGCGAAAAATGACGAACTTGCCCCCTGCGCGATTTTTCTTTCCGATTAGTCTGTGAAATTTTAGCCCACTCCGACACCGTCGCGAAAAATGACGAAATTACCTCCGCCGCAATTTTTGTTTCCGATCAAC
>NW_019230195.1:0-3219 GCF_002742605.1 Olea europaea var. sylvestris
TTCCGACATAGTCGAGAAAAATGACGAAATTGCCCCCGGCGCGATTTTTGTTCCCGATCAACCAGTCAAATTTTAGCCAATTCTGACTCAGTCGCGAAAAATGACGAAATGAAACCTGTCAGAATTGAGCCCATTCCGACACAGTCGAGAATAATGACGAAATTGCCCCCGGCGCGATTTTTATTTCCGATCAAACTGCCAAATTTCAGCCAATTCCGACACAGTCGAGAGAAAGTGACGAAATTGCACCCGGCGCAGTTTTTGTTTCCGATCAACCAGTCAAATTTTAGCCAATTCCGACACAGTCGCGAAAAATGACGAAATTACACCCGGAGCGATTTTTGTTCCCGATCAACCTGTCAAAATTGAGCCCATTCCGACACAGTCGAGAAAAATGACGAAATCGCCCCCGGCGCGATTTTTATTTCCGATCAAACTGCCAAATTTCAGCCAATTCCGACACAGTCGAGAGAAAGTGACGAAATTGCACCCGGCGCAGTTTTTGTTTCCGATCAACCAGTCAAATTTTAGCCAATTCCGACACAGTCGCGAAAAATGACGAAATTACACCTGGTGCGGTTTTTGTTCCCGATCAACCTGTCAAATTTGAACCCATTCCGATACAGTCGAGAAAAATGACGAAATTGCACCCGACGCGTTTTTGTTTCCGATCAACCTGTCAAATTTGTGCCCATTCCGACACAGTCGAGAAAAATGAGGAAATTACACGCGGCGCGATTTTTGTTCCCGATCAACCTGTCAAAATTGAGCCCATTCCGACACAGTCGAGAAAAATGACGAAATCGCCCCCGGCGCGATTTTTATTTCCGATCAAACTGCCAAATTTCAGCCAATTCCGACACAGTCGAGAAAAATGACGAAATCGCCCCCGGCGCGATTTTTATTTCCGATCAAACTGCCAAATTTCAGCCAATTCCGACACAGTCGAGAAAAATGACGAAATCGCCCCCGGCGCGATTTTTATTTCCGATCAAACTGCCAAATTTCAGCCAATTCCGACACAGTCGAGAAAAATGACGAAATTGCCCCCGGCGCGATTTTTGTTTCCGATCAACCAGTCAAATTTCAGCCAATTCCGACACAGTCGCGAAAAATGACGAAATCACACCCGGCGCTATTTTTGTTCCCGATCAACCTGTCAAATTTGAACCCATTTCGACACATTCGAGAAAAATTGACGAAATTGCCGCCCGGCGCGATTTTTATTTCCGATCAAACAGCCAAATTTCAGCCAATTCCGAAACAGTCGAGAAAAATGACGAAATTGCCCCCGCCGCGGTTTTTGTTTCCGATCAACAAGTCAAATTTTAGCCAATTCCGACACAGTCGCGAAAAATGACGAAATTGCACCCGGCGCGATTTTTGTTCTCGATCAACCTGTCAAATTTGAGCCCATTCCGACACAGTCGAGAAAAACGACGACATTGCCGCCCGGCGCGATTTTTATTTCAGATCAAACTGCCAAATTTCAGCCAATTCCGACACAGTCGAGAAAAATGACGAAATTGCCCCCGGCGCGATTTTTATTTCAGATCAAACTGCCAAATTTCAGCCAATTCCGACACAGTCGAGAAAAATGACGAAATTGCCCCCGACGCTATTTTTGTTTCCGATCAACCAGTCAAATTTTAGCCAATTCCGGCACAGTCGCGAAAAAAGACGAAATTACACCCGGCGCAGTTTTTGTTCCCGATAAACCTGTGAAATTTGAGCCCATTTCGACACAGTCGAGAAAAATGACGAAATTGCCGCCCGGCGCAATTTTTATTTCCGATCAAACTGCCAAAATTCAGCCAATTCCGAAACAGTCGAGAAAAATGACGAAATTGCCCCCGGCGCGGTTTTTGTTCCCGATCAACCAGTCAAATTTTAGCCAATTCCGACACAGTCGCGAAAAATGACGAAATTAAAATCGGCACGATTTTTGTTCCCGATCAACCTGTCAAATTTGAGCCCATTCCGACACAGTCGAGAAAAATGACGAAATTGCCCTCGTCGCGATTTTTATTTCCGATCAAACTGCCAAATTTCAGCCAATTCCGACACAGTCGAGAAAAATGACGAAATTGCCCCCGGCGCGGTTTTTGTTTCCGATCAACCAGTCAAATTTTAGCCAATTCCGACACAGTCGCGAAAAATGACGAAATTACACCCGGCGCAGTTTTTGTTCCCGATAAACTTGTCAAATTTGAGCCCGTTCCGACACAGTCGAGAAAAATGACGAAATTGCAGCCCGGCGCGATTTTTATTTCCGATCAAACTGCCAAATTTCAGCCAATTCCGACACAGTCGAAAAAATGACGAAATTGCCCCCGGCGCGGTTTTTGTTTCCGATCAACAAGTCAAATTTTAGCCAATTCCGACACTGTCGCGAAAAATGACGAAATTACACCCGACGCGATTTTTGTTCCCGATCAACCTGTCAAAATTGAGCCCATTCCGAAACAGTCGAGAAAAATGACGAAATTGCCCTCGTCGCGATTTTTATTTCCGATCAAACTGCCAAATTTCAGCCAATTCCGACACAGTCGAGGAATATGACGAAATTGCCCACGACAAAGTTTTTGTTTTACGATCAACTAGTCAAATTTTAGCCAATTCCGACACAGTCGCGAAAATGACGAAATTACACCCGGCGCGGTTTTTGTTCCCGATAAACCTGTCAAATTTGAGCCCGTTCCGACACAGTCGAGAAAAATGACGAAATTACAGCCCGGCGCGATTTTTATTTCCGATCAAACTGCCAAATTTCAGCCAATTCCGACACAGTCGAGAAAAATGACGAAATTGCCCCCGGCGCGGTTTTTGTTTCCGATCAACAAGTCAAATTTTAGCCAATTCCGACACTATCGCGAAAAATGACGAAATTACACCCGGCGCGATTTTTGTTCCCGATCAACCTGTCAAAATTGAGCCCATTCCGACACAATCGAGAAAAATGACGAAATCGCCCCCGGCGCGATTTTTAATTCCGATCAAACTGCAAAATTTCAGCCAATTCCGACACAGTCGCGAAAAAATGATGAAATTACACCCGGCGCGGTTTTTGTTCCCGATCAACCAGTCAAATTTTAGCCAATTCCGAAAAAATCGCGAAAAATAACGAAATTAAAATCGATGCGACTTTTGTTCCCGATCAACCTGTCAAATTTCAGCCCATTCCGACACAATCGAGAAAAATGACGAAATTGCCACCCG
>NW_019230196.1:0-3218 GCF_002742605.1 Olea europaea var. sylvestris
CAACTTTTGCACCCGGTGTCCATTTTGGGCCCATAAGTACTTTTTGGTTATGTAGCGACCGTTTTGGATTTAACTCACAACTTTGTCGTGACGTATGAGGGATTTCGACCATTTTTCGAAAGAATGAGCACTTGCACATTTGGAACTCTTGGATTGTCGGCCTATGAAGAATTGAGCGTAACTTTTGTACACGGTGTCCGTTTTGGGACCATAAGTACTTTTTGAAAATGTAACGATCGTTTTGGATTGAACTCACAACTTCGTCGTGACGTATGAGGGATTTCGGCCATTTTTCGAAAGAATGAGCACTGCACATTTGGAACTCTTGGTTTGTCGGCCTATGAAGAATTGAGCGTAACTTTTGTACACGGTGTCCGTTTTCGACCCATAAGTACTTTTTGGAAATGTAGCGACCGTTTTGGATTGAACTCACTACTTCGTCGTGACGTACGGGGGATTTCGGCCATTTTTCGAAAGAATGAGCACTGCACATTTGGAACTCTTGGTTTGTCGGCCTATGAAGAATTGAGCGTAACTTTTGTACACGGTGTCCGTTTTCGACCCATAAGTACTTTTTGGAAATGTAGCGACCGTTTTGGATTGAACTCACTACTTCGTCGTGACGTACGGGGGATTTCGGCCATTTTTCGAAAGAATGAGCACTGCACATTTGGAACTCTTGGATTGTCGGCCTATGAAGAATTGAGCGTAACTTTTGCACACGGTGTCAGTTTTGGGACCATAAGTACTTTTTGAAAATGTAACGATCGTTTTGGATTGAACTCACTACTTCGTCGTGACGTACGAGGGATTTCGGCCATTTTTTGAAAGAATGAGCACTTGCATATTTGGAACGCTTGGATTGTCGACGTACGAAGAGTTGATCGCGACTTTTGCACCCGGTGTCCGTTTTAGGACCATAAGTACTTTTTGGAAATGTAACGACCGTTTTGGTTGAACTCGCAACTTCATCATGACGTACGAGGGATTTCGGCCATTTTTCGAACTAATGAGCACTTGCATATTTGGAACGCTTGGATTGTCGACGTACGAAGAATTGAGCGCAACTTTTGCACCCGGTGTCCATTTTGGGCCCATAAGTACTTTTTGATTATGTAGCGACCGTTTTGGATTTAACTCACAACTTTGTCGTGACGTATGAGGGATTTCGACCATTTTTCGAAAGAATGAGCACTTGCACATTTGGAACTCTTGGATTGTCGGCCTATGAAGAATTGAGCGTAACTTTTGCACACGGTGTCCGTTTTGGGACCATAAGTACTTTTTGAAAATGTAACGATCGTTTTGGATTGAACTCACAACTTCGTCGTGACGTACGAGGGATTTCGGCCATTTTTTGAAAGAATGAGCACTTGCATATTTGGAACGCTTGGATTGTCGACGTACGAAGAGTTGATCGCAAATTTTGCACCCGGTGTCCGTTTTGGGACCATAAGTACTTTTTGGAATTGTAGCGACAGTTTTGGTTGAACTCACAACTTCGTCATGACGTACGAGGGATATCGGCCATTTTTCGAACTAATGAGCACTTGCATATTTGGAACGCCTGGATTGTCGACGTACGAAGAATTGAGCGCAACTTTTGCACCCGGTGTCCATTTTGGGCCCATAAGTACTTTTTGGAAATGTAGTGACCGTTTTGGATTTAACTCACAACTTCGTCGTGACGTATGAGGGATTTCGGCCATTTTTCGAAAGAATGAGCACTCGCACATTTGGAACTCTTGGATTGTCGGCGTATGAAGAATTGAACGTAACTTTTGCACACGGTGTCCGTTTTGGGACCATAAGTACTTTTTGAAAATGTAGCGACCGTTTTGGATTGAACTCACAACTTCGTCGTGACGTACGAGGGATTTCGGCCATTTTCAGAAAGAATGAGCACTTGCACATTTGGAACGCTTGGATTGTTGACGTACGAAGAATTCAACGCAACTTTTGCACCCGGTGTCCGTTTTGGGACCATAAGTACTTTTTGGAAATGTAACGACCGTTTCGGATTGAACTCGCAACTTCATCGTGACGTACGAGGGATTTCGGCCATTTTTCGAAAGAATGAGCACTTGCATATTTGGAACGCTTGGATTGTCGACGTACGAAGAATTGAGCGTAACTTTTGCACACGGTGTCCGTTTTGGGACCATAAGTACTTTTTGGAAATGTAACGACCGTTTCGGATTGAACTCGCAACTTCATCGTGACGTACGAGGGATTTCGGCCATTTTTCGAAAGAATGAGCACTTGCATATTTGGAACGCTTGGATTGTCGACGTACGAAGAGTTGAGCGCAACTTTTGCACCCGGTGTCCGTTTTGGGACCTTAAGTACTTTTTGGAAATGTAGCGACAGTTTTGGTTGAACTCACAACTTCATCATGACGTACGAGGGATATCGGCCATTTTTCGAACTAATGAGCACTTGCATATTTGGAACGCTTGGATTGTCGACGTACGAAGAGTTGAGCGCAACTTTTGCACCCGGTGTCCGTTTTGGGACCTTAAGTACTTTTTGGCAATGTAGCGACAGTTTTGGTTGAACTCCCAACTTCATCATGACGTACGAGGGATATCGGCCATTTTTCGAACTAATGAGCACTTGCATATTTGGAACGCTTGGATTGTCGACGTACGAAGAGTTGAGCGCAACTTTTGCACCCGGTGTCCGTTTTGGGACCTTAAGTACTTTTTGGCAATGTAGCGACAGTTTTGGTTGAACTCCCAACTTCATCATGACGTACGAGGGATATCGGCCATTTTTCGAACTAATGAGCACTTGCATATTTGGAACGCTTGGATTGTCGACGTACGAAGAATTGAGCGTAACTTTTGCACACGGTGTCCGTTTTGGGACCATAAGTACTTTTTGGAAATGTAGCGATAGTTTTGGTTGAACTCACAACTTCGTCATGACGTACGAGGGATTTTGGCCATTTTTCGAACTAATGAGCACTTGCATATTTGGAACGCTTGGATTGTCGACGTACGAAGAATTGAGCTCAACTTTTGCACCCGGTGTCCATTTTGGGACCATAAGTACTTTTTGGAAATGTAGCGACCGTTTTTGATTTAACTCACCACTTCGTCGTGACGTATGAGGGAGTTCGGCCATTTTTCGAAAGAATGAGCACTTGCACATTTGGAACTCTTGGATTGTCGGCGTACGAAGAATTGAGCGTAACTTTTGCACACGGTGTCCGT
>NW_019230197.1:0-3217 GCF_002742605.1 Olea europaea var. sylvestris
TATGCGAGTGCTCATTCTTTCGAAAAATGGCCAAAATCCCTCGTACGTCACGACAAAGTGGTGAGTTCAATCCAAAACGGTCGGTACATTTCCAAAAAGTTCTTATGGGCCCAAAACGGCCACCGTGTGCAAAAGTTACGCTCAATTCTTCGTCCGCCGAATCTAAAAGCGTTCCAAATATTCTAGTGCTCATTCTTTGGAAAAATGGCTTAACTCCACCATACGTCACGACGAATTGGTGAGTTAAATCCAAAACGGTCGCTACATTTCCAAAAAGTACTTATGGGCCCAAAACGGACACCACGTGCAAAAGTTGCGCTCAATTCTTTGTCCACTGACTCTCCGAGCATTCTAAATATGCAAGTGTTAATTCTTTTTAAAAATCACCAAAATCCCTCGTACGTCACGACGAAGTGGTGAGTTCAATCCAAAACGATCGCTACATTTCGAAAAATTTCTTATGGGCCCAAAACGGACACCGCGTGCAAAAGTTACGCTCAATTCTTCGTCCGCAGACTCTCCATGCGTTCTAAATATGCAGGTGCTCATTCTTTCAAAAAATGGCCAAAATCTCTCGTACGTCCCGACGAAGTTGTAAGTTCAATCCAAAACTGTCGCTACATTTCCAAAAAGTACTTATGGGCCCAAAACGGACACCGCGTGCACAAGTTACGCTCAATTCTTCGTCCGCCGACTCTCCAAACGTTCTAAATATGCAAGTGCTCATTCTCTCGAAAAATGGCCAAAATCCCTCGTACCTCACGACGAAGTGGTGAGTTCAATCCAAAACGGTCGCTACATTTCCAAAAAGTTCTTATGGGCCCAAAACGGACACCGTGTGCAAAAGTTTTGCTCAATTCTTCGTCCGCCGACTCTCCAAACGTTCTAAATATGCAAGTGCTCATTCTCTCGAAAAATGGCCAAAATCCCTAGTACGTCACGATGAAGTGGTGAGTTCAATCCAAAACGGTCGCTACATTTCCAAAAAGTTCTTATGGGCCCAAAACGGACGTCGTGTGCAAAAGTTTTGCTCAATTCTTCGTCCGCCGACTCTCCAAGCGTTCTCAATATACAAGCGCTCATTCTTTCGAAAAATGGCCAAAATCCCTCGTAGGTAACAACATTGTGAGTTCAATCCAAAACGGTCGCTACATTACCAAAAAGTACTTATGGGCCCAAAACGGACACCGTGTACAAAAGTTACGCTCAATTCTTCGTCGGCCGACTCTCCAAACGTTCTAAATATGCAAGTGCTCATTCTCTCGAAAAATGGCCAAAATCCCTCGTAGGTAACAACATTGTGAGTTCAATCCAAAACGGTCGCTACATTACCAAAAAGTACTTATGGGCCCAAAACGGACACCGTGTACAAAAGTTACGCTCAATTCTTCGTCGGCCGACTCTCCAAACGTTCTAAATATGCAAGTGCTCATTCTCTCGAAAAATGGCCAAAATCCCTCGTAGGTAACAACATTGTGAGTTCAATCCAAAACGGTCGCTACATTTCCAAAAAGTTCTTATGGGCCCAAAACGGACACCGTGTGCAAAAGTTACGCTCAATTATTCGTCCGTCGACTCTCCAAGCGTTCCAAATATGTGAGTGCTCATTCTTTCGAAAAATGGCCAAAATCCCTCGTATGTAATGACGAAGTGGTAAGTTCAATCCAAAACGGTTGCTACATTTCCAAAAAGTTCTTATGGGCGCAAAACGGACACCATGTGCAAAAGTTATGCTCAATTCTTCGTCCGTCGACTCTCAAAGCGTTCTAAATATACAAGCACACATTCCTTTGAAAAATGGCCAAAATCACGGGTACACCACGACGAAGTGGTGAGTTCAATCCAAAACGGTCGTTACATTTCCAAAAAGTACTTATGGGCCCAAAACGGACACCGTGTGCAAAAGTTGCGCTCAATTCTTCGTCCGCCGACTCTCAAGCGTTCTCAATATACAACCGCTCATTCTTTCGAAAAGTCGCCAAAATCACTCCTACGTCACGACGAAGTGGTGAGTTCAATCCAAAACGGTCGCTACATTTCCAAAAACTTCTTACGGACCAAAAACGGACAACGTGTGCAAAAGTTACGCTCAATTCTTCGTCCGCCGACTCTCAAAGCGTTCTAAATATACAAGCACACATTCCTTTGAAAAATGGCCAAAATCACGCGTACACAACGACGAAGTGGTGAGTTCAATCCAAAACGGTCGCTACATTTCCAAAAAGTACTTATGGGCCCAAAACGGACACCGTGTGCAAAAGTTGCGCTCAATTATTCGTCCGCCGACTCTCCAAGCGTTCTCAATATACAACCGCTCATTCTTTCGAAAAGTCGCCAAAATCACTCCTACGTCACGACGAAGTGGTGAGTTCAATCCAAAACGGTCGCTACATTTCCAAAAACTTCTTACGGACCAAAAACGGACAACGTGTGCAAAAGTTACGCTCAATTCTTCGTCCGCCGACTCTCAAAGCGTTCTAAATATACAAGCACACATTCCTTTGAAAAATGGCCAAAATCACTAGTACACCACGACGAAGTGGTGAGTTCAATCCAAAACGGTCGCTACATTTTCAAAAAGTACTTATGGGCCCAAAACGGACACCGTGTGCAAAGGTTATGCTCCATTCTTCGTCCGCCGACTCTCCAAGTGTTCCAAATATGCGAGTACTCATTCTTTCGAAAAATGGCCAAAATCCCTCGTATGTCACGACAAAGTGGTGAGTTTAATCCTAAACTGTCGCTACATTTCCAAAAACTTCTTATGGGTCCAAAATGGACGCCTGTGCAAAAGTTACGCTCAATTCTTCGTCCCCCGACTCTCCAAGCGTTCTAAATATGCAAGTGCTCATTCTTTCGAAAAATGACCAAAATCCCTCGTACGTCATGACGAAGTGGTGAGTTCAATCCAAAACGATCGTTACATTTCCAAAAATTTCTTATGGGCCAAAAATGGACAACGTGTGCAAAAGTTACGCTCAATTCTTCGTCCGCAGACTCTCAAATCGTTCTAAATATACAAGCACACATTCCTTTGAAAAATAGCCAAAATCACTCGTACACCACGACGAAGTGGTGAGTTCAATCCAAAACGGTCGCTACATTTCCAAAAAGTACTGATGGGCCCAAAATGAACACCGTGTGCAAAAGTTACGCTCAATTCTTCGTCCGCCGACTCTCCAAGCGTTCTCAATATACAAGCCCTCATTCCTTCGAA
>NW_019230198.1:0-3216 GCF_002742605.1 Olea europaea var. sylvestris
AAAATAACACCTTTCGGTGACCACAAAGGTTACTCACCAATGCTCCCAAAAAATTCACAAAGAAAATAGTGAATGTGGCACTCTCAAAGAGAATCGAAGAAAGAGTCGGTTACTTCACTACACTCACAAAGGAGGCTCACAAAGAGGAAGAATATAACCCTAACATGGCTGCCTCACATAATCTCACAAACTTCACAGGCTCACAAAGATAAAGGAGAGACACGACTGCCTAACTTTCTTCTCACTACCACGCTCTCACACCACTCATAGAGCAAATAGAGTACGCCACAAAACTTAACCCACTATGCATGTAAACATATTACACAAAGTAATAAGTCACTCTAATTCATGCAATTACACACATCAAATATATTGAAAGTGTAACATCAACATTGCAACAGAATTAAGTGATCACATACATGCAGAAAGGATTACATACAGATGCAATGCAAGAACCAGGTTTATTCTCTCAATAAACTTCACTAGGATCACTACTCGACCCTAAAGCCACATTCGCCTTGTCTCTATCCTTATCTTTCCTTTTATTATCATCCTAGAACAATCTCTTTCAACTATATCCAAATTTTACCACAGTTAAAATATATATTATTTTTCGCACTTACCTTAGACCTACATTTGTCACCAATGCCAAATAATGACCACAAGTAAAGTATCAACATAATTCACATAGAATAGTCCAGTAAACTTTCCTAAGGCCACATGCAATTCTAATAATGCAGAAAAATTGACAGCAAATTCACAAAGAATTTAAGGTAAATAATTAACAAATAATTCCTAGATCTAGCAACAGGCAATGCTTATCCCTTCATGGTAACCCCAAACCTAATGTCACCCCACACGATGACATAAAAAAATAAATAATTAACCTACACATTTATTTTAACTACAATAATAAAAAGCAAAGAATACGATACCGAGCGGACCACGTCTAAAGGTCCGTAAATATCGAGAGGCGCGAATTCACCACTTCAGGACTATCACTATTCATCCTAAAGTCACCAGCAATCACAGCAACATGAAAACAGCACCCGGCACTCGAACGTCCAAGGGCAAAATCATCCAACTTTCACTGTATTGCTCCAAACTGAAATCTGAAAACACTGCAGGGTCCATCTCGTCATGGGGAAGATTTTGTCTGAAGATTAAATCGTCGAAATCCTCCAGACGCCCCTCATGCGTCGGAGTCGAATTCCCCACTCGTCAGCGGTTGCCGGCCACTCGCCAGCGGCGCCCCAACCTTTTCGAACCATCTCCACCTGCACAGTCCAATGTTGGTGTTCGTTTTTCCAAACTGTTTTTGTTTTCATCAGAATACGCCAAAACAGATCCGGCAGAAATTTGAAAAAATCGAACAGTTTCTACCTCTGATTTTCAGACCCATTTCTGACCACTTCCAGCCCATTTTTAGCCACAAAAATCACATAGTTATCAACAACACAAGCTCTGATACCATTTGTAGCAGAAATCCCTCGATAAATCTTGATTCCGGGCTCATAAAACAACCAAACGAATACCGATTTACCTCGGCTCGACCTGAGACTTTCACCTTCACTTTGGACTGCTCTCTTTCTCTCTAACCCCACAAAGGAGAAGGGTGGTGGTGTTAGCAATCCACAAAGGTATGGAAAGGAAGAAGAACAATTGTTGAATCTTACGCACAACCTCACATGGCTTCCCTCTCTCTCGGTTGCCTCTCTTCTCCCAACTCTCCTCTCCATTGCTACAACACACACACACCACCAAAAACGGCTGGAAGATAAATACATATATATAGGTTAGTTTAGGTCACTCTAATTGGGCCTAGGGTTCACTAAGTGGGCTACCAATTAACCTAAACTAATGAGCTAATATTCAACTCCATATTAATCACTAAATGGTCCAACTAACCAAATAATCATCCAACCCAAACCCAAATCATCTAAAAGTGTAGTTCATCTCGGAGTCGAATCAAGTCCATGGTGTCGATAAATAATTCGACAACTATTTTAAATCATCGCCCGGATTATTGGGTATCAAAAAACCCAACAAAATGGAAGAAGAAGTTATTTTTCAGACTTACATGCTGTTTTTTCTTCTATTACAACTTGAAATTAGGGATCTAGATTCTTGGAACAGGAAGTACTACAGGGAGATTGGGAGATGGTTGAAGAGGTTTCTCGATCTCTCATAGTATCGTAACTATATGAAGGTCTCTTTTTAATTGGGATGTCTTTAGTTTTAATGGGTTGAATAAAATTTAAATTAAAATTGATTTTTTAAACGGTTTGACGGTTTGAAACAATTTGCAAAAATTAAAATCTAAACCAAACCCCTTCATAAGCGGCTTGGTTCGATTCAAAATCAAAACATTGACAGATCCAAACCAACTATTTCAAAAAAGGTTTCGGATTGATTTAACGGTTTGGATGTTTCATTGTTCAGCCCTAGTCATCCCTAGTCAGAAGCCTATAAATAAGGAAATTATATACACACCACACTTTTTATTATTTGCTCTACCTTTAAATTGCACTTAAGATCCTCGAACTTTGCCCATTGTAACAAACGCGTCTCTAACATTTTTCAATCGAATTCCCCGTTTGTGTCTCATTCGTTGACCACAAAAAATGAAAAATATGATCGTTATCTATCATATCAAGCCACTATATTTGATTTCATCTCTTTTGTGTAGGTCCCGTAACGATTATATTTTTCATTATCATTCTTATAAAAATGGGAATCAAACGGGGGCCTTATCTTCAACCTTCTATTAATAAATATATTATGTTCTCATAGATGGGTTCTATTAAAATATTCAATTTACATGCTTCGAAATAAGACAAAAAATTCTTTGATGAACTTTCATATTTACTATTTTTGAAAAAATCTGATGAATATGCCCAAAGGACTTTTTTGGACGAAACCGCTGTTAGGGGCAACATCTACTAATAAATGAAAGTTGATAATAAGAATGCATTGAAAAAAATTTAACTTATGCATTATATAAATTTAAACACACACACGAAATTGATCTCCTAAATACCGATACTTAACATAATCTAAGCACCGATGACCGTGTGATAATAATTACCCCATAAATAATCCAATCTCACTCCATCCCATCCAAATATATGTGCTTATTGGACCTACAAGCACAGGACATACAAACATTTATGGTAGTACATTATGGCTTGAAGATGCAGTATTGACTTAACTCTT
>NW_019230199.1:0-3216 GCF_002742605.1 Olea europaea var. sylvestris
AAATTTGAGCCCATTCCGACTCCGTCGCAAAAAATGACAAAATCGCACTCGGATCGATTTCTGTTTCCGATCAACCTGTCAAATTTGAGCCCATTCAAACTCCGTCACGAAAAATGACGAAATTGCCCCTGGCCCGATTTTTATTTCCGATCAACCTGTGAAATGTTGGCCCATTCCGACACCGTCGCGAAAAATGACGAAATTAACCCCGACCCGATTTTTGTTTCCGATCAACCTGCCAAATTTGAGCCAATTCTGACACCATCGCGAAAAATGACGAAATTGCCCCTGGCGCGATTTTTGTTTCCGATCAACCTGTCAAATTTGAGCCCATTCCAACTCCGTCGCGAAAAATGACGAAATTGCCCCCGGCGAGATTTTTGTTCCCGGTCAACCTGTCAAATTTGAGCCCTTTCCGACTCCATCGCGAAAAATGACGAAATCAACCCCGGATCGATTTTTGTTTCCGATTAACCAGCAAATTTGAGCCCATTCCGACACCTTTGTAAAAATGACGAAATTGCCCTTGGCGTGGTTTTTGTTTCCGATCAACCTGTCAAATTTTAGCCCATTCCGACACCGTCGCGAAAAATGACGAAATTGCTCCTGGCGCGATTTTTGTTTACGATCAGCCTGTCAAATTTTAGCCGAATCCGACACCGTCGCGAAGAATGACGAAATTGCCCCAGACGCGCTTTTTGTTCCCGATCAACCTGTCAAATTTGAGCCAATTCTGACACCGTCGCGAAAAATGACCAAATTGCCCCCGGCGCGATTTTTGTTCCCGATCAACCTGTCAAATTTAAGCCCATTCCGACTCCGTTGCGAAAAATGACGAAATCGCCTCGGATCGATTTCTGTTTCCGATCAACCTGTCAAATTTGAGCCCATTCCTACTCCGTCGCGAAAAATGACGAAATTGCCCCTTTCGCGATTTTTTTTCCCAATAAACCTGTCAAATTTGAGCCCATTCCAACTCCGTCGCGAAAAATGACGAAATTACCCCGACCCGATTTTTGTTTCCGATCAACCTTTCAAATTTGAGCCCATTCCGACACTGTCGCAAAAAATGATGAAATTGCCCCCGGCGAGATTTTTGTTCCTGGTCAACCTGTTAAATTTGAGCCCATTCCGACTCCGTCACGAAAAATGACGAAATCCCCCCGGATCGATTTTTGTTTCCGATCAAACTGTCAAATTTGAGCCCATTCCGACACCTTCGTAAAAATGAAGAAATTGCCCTGACGTGGTTTTTGTTTCCGATCAACCTGTCAAATTTGAGCCCATTCCGACTCCGTCGCGAAAAATGACGAAATTGCTCACGGCGCGATTTTTGTTTATGAACAATCTGTCAAATTTGAGCCCAACCCGAGCCCGTCGCGAAAAATGACGAAATTGCGCACGGATAAATTTTTGTTTCCAATCAACCAGTCAAATTTGAGCCCATTCCGACACCGTCGCGAAAAATTACGAAATTGCCCCTGGCGCGATTTTTGTTCCCGATCAACCGATCAAATTTGTGCCCATTCCGACTCGGTCGCGAAAAATGATGAAATTGCCCCTGGCGCGATTTTTGTTTCGGATCAACCTGTCAAATTTGAGCCCATTCCGACTCCGTCGCGAAAAACGTCGAAATCGCACCCGGATCGATTTCTGTTTCCGATCAACCAATCAAATTTGAGCACATTCCGACTCAGTCGCGAAAAATGACGAAATTGCCCCTGGCTCGATTTTTATTTCCGATCAACCTGTCAAATTTTAGCTCATTCCGACACCGTCGAGAAAAATGACGAAATTACCCCCGACCCGATTTTTGTTTCCGATCAACGTTTCAAATTTGAGCCCATTCCGACTCCGTCGCGAAAAATGACGAAATTCCCCCCGGCGCGATTTTTGTACTCGGTCAACCTGTCAAATTTTAGCCCATTCCGACTTAGTTGCGAAAAATGACGAAATTGCCCCCCGCGCAATTTTTGTTTCCGATCAATCTTACAAATTTGAGCCTATTCCGACACCGTCGCGAAAAATGACGAAATTGCCCCCGGCGAGATTTTTCTTCCCGATCAACCGGTCAAATTTGAGTCCATTCCGACTCCGTCGCGAAAAATGACGAAATCCCCCCCGAATTGATTTTTGTTTCCGATCAATCTGTCAAATTTGAGCCAATCCCGACACCGTCGCGAAAAATGAAGAAATTGCCCCTGGCACGATTGTTGTTCCCGATCAACCTGTCAAATTTGAGCCCATTCTGACTCCGTCGCGAAAAATTACGAAATTGACTCCTGCACGATTTTTGTTTCCGATCAACCTGCCAAACTTGAGCCCATTCCGACTCCGTCGCGAAAAATGACGAAATTGCCCATGGCCAGATTTTCGTTCCGTATCAACCTGCAAAATTTAACCCATTCCGACTCGTTTGCGAAAAATGGCGAAATTGCCCCCGGAGCGATTTTTATTTCCGATCAACCTGTCAAATTTGAGCCCATTCCGACTCCGTTGCGAAAAATGACGAAATCGCCCCGGATCGATTTCTGTTTCCGATCAACCAATCAAATTTGAGCCCATTTCGACTCAGTCGCGAAAAATGACGAATTTGCCCCTGGCCCGATTTTTATTTCCGATCAACCTGTCAAATTTTTGCCCATTCTGACACCGTCGTGAAAAATGACGAAATTACCCGCGACCCAATTTTTGTTTCCGCTCAACCTTTCAAATTTGAGCCCATTCCGACTCCGTCGCGAAAAATAACGAAATTCCACCCCGCGCGATTTTTGTACCCAGTCAACCTGTCAAATTTGATCCCATTCCGACTCCATTGCGAAAAATGACGAAATCGCCCAGTATCGATTTCTGTTTCCGATCAACCTCTCAAATTTGAGCCCATTCCGACTCCGTCGCGAAAAATGACAAAATTGCCCCTGGCCCGATTTTTATTTTCGATCAACCTGTCAAATTTAAGCCCATTCCGACACCTTCGTAAAAATGACGAAATTGCTCCCGGCGCGATTTTTGTTTACGATCAACCTGTCAAATTTTAGCCCCAATCCGACCCCGTCGCGAAAGATGACGAAATGTACCCGGATAAATTTTTGTTTCCGATCAACCAGTCAAATTTAAGCCCATTCCGACTCGATCACAAAAAATGATGAAATTGCCACTGGCGCGATTTTTGTTTCCAATCAACCTGTCAACTTTGAGCCCATTCCGACTCCGTCG
>NW_019230200.1:0-3216 GCF_002742605.1 Olea europaea var. sylvestris
TTTCGTCATTTTTCGCGACTGTGTCGGAATTGGCTAAAATTTGACTTGTTGATCGGAAACAAAAACCGCGACGGGGGTAATTTTGTTATTTTTCTCGACTGTGTCGAAATTGGCAGAAATTTGGTAGTTTGATCTGAAATAAAATCGCGCCAGGGACAATTTCGTCATTTTTCTCGACTGTGTCGGAATGCGCTCAAATTTGACAGGTTTATAGGGAACAAAAATCGCGCTGGGGGCAATTTCGTCATTTTTCTCGACTGTGTCGGAATGCGCTCAAATTTGACAGGTTTATAGGGAACAAAAATCGCGCTGGGGGCAATTTCGTCATTTTTCTCGACTGTGTCGGAATGCGCTCAAATTTGACAGGTTTATAGGGAACAAAAATCGCGCTGGGGGCAATTTCGTCATTTTTCTCGACTGTGTCGGAATGCGCTCAAATTTGACAGGTTTATAGGGAACAAAAATCGCGCTGGGGGCAATTTCGTCATTTTTCTCGACTGTGTCGGAATGGGCTCAAATTTGACAGGTTGATCGGAAACAAAAATCGCGCCGGGGGTAATTTTGTCATTTTTCTCGACAGTGTCGGAATTGGCTGAAATTTAGCAGTTTGATCAGGATTAAAATCACGCCGACGGCAATTTCGTCGTTTTCCCGATTGTATCGGAATGCGCTCAAATTTGACAGGTTTATAGGGAACAAAAATCGCGCTGGGGGCAATTTCGTCATTTTTCTCGACTGTGTCGGAATGGGCTCAAATTTGACAGGTTTATCGGGAACAAAAACCGCGCCGGGGGCAATTTCGTCATTTTTCTCAACTGCGTCGGAATTGACTGAAATTTGGCAGTTTGATCTGAAATAAAAATCGCGCCGGGGGCAATTTCGTCATTTTTCTTGACTATGTCGGAATGGGCTCAGATTTGACAGGTATATCGGGAACAAAAGCCGCGCCGGGTGTAATATCGTCATTTTTCGCGACTGTGCTGGAATTGGCTTAAATTTGACTTGTTGATCGGAAACAAAAATCGCGCCGGGGGCAATTTTGTCATTTTTCTCGACTGTGTCGGAATTGGCTTAAATTTGGCAGTTTGATCAGAAACAAAAATCATGCCGACGGCAAATTTGACAGGTTTATCGGGAACAAGAATCGCGCCTGGGGCAATTTTGTCATTTTTCTCGACTGTGTCGGAATGGGCCCAAATTTCACAGGTTTATCGGGAACAAAAATCGCGCCGGGTGTAATATCGTCATTTTTCGCGACTGTGTCGTAATTGGCTAAAATTTGACTTGTTGATCGGAAACAAAAATCGCGCCGGGGGTAATTTCGTAATTTTTCGCGACTGTGTCGGAATTGGCTGAAATTTGGCAGTTTGATTGGAAATAAAAATCGCGCCGGGGGTAATTTCGTCATTTTTCTCGACTGTGTCGGAATGGGCTCAAATTTGACAGGTTTATCGGGAACGAAAATCGAGCCGGGGAAATTTCGTCATTTTTTGCGACTGTGTCGGAATTGGCTGAAATTTAACTTGTTGGTCGGAAACAAAAATCGTCCCGGGGGCATTTCATCATTTTTCACGACGATGTCGGAATGGGCTGAAATTTGACAGGTTGATCGGAAACAAAAATCGCCCTGGGGGCAATTTCGTCATTTTTCGCGACTGTATTGGAATTGGCTGAAATTTGGCAGTTTGATCGGAAATAAAAATCGCGCCGGCGGCAATTTCGTTATTTTTCTCGACTCTGTTGGAATGGGCTCAAATTTGACAGGTTTATCGGGAACAAAAACCGCGCCGGGGGTAATTTCGTCATTTTTCTCGACTCTGTCGGAATTGACTGAAATTTGGCAGTTTGATCTGAAATAAAAATCGCGCCGAGGGCAATTTCGTCGTTTTTGTCGACTGTGTCGGAATGGGCTCAAATTTGACAGGTTTATCGGGTACAAAAATCGCGCCGAGGCAATTTCGTCGTTTTTTGCGACTGTGTCGAAATTGGCTGAAATTTAACTTGTTGATCGGAAACAAAAATCGCCCTGGGGGCAATTTCGTCATTTTTCACGACGATGTCGGAACGGGCTGAAATTTGACAGGTTGATCGGAAACAAAAATCGCGCCGGGGGAAATTTCGTCATTTTTCACGACTGTGTCGGAATTGGCTGAAATTTGGCAGTTTGATCGGAAATAAAAATCGCGCCAGCGGCAATTTTGTTATTTTTCTCGACTCTGTTGGAATGGGCTCAAATTTGACAGGTTTATCGGGAACAAAAATCGCGCCGGGGGCAATTTCGTCATTTTTCTCGACTGTGTCGGATTGGGCTCAAATTTGACAGGTTTATCGGGAACAAAAATCGCGCCGGGGGCAATTTCGTCATTTTTCTCGACTGTGTCGGAATTGACTGAAATTTGGCAGTTTTATTTAAAATAAAAATCGCGCCGAGGGTAATTTCGTCATTTTTCTCGACTGTGTCGGATTGGGCTCAAATTTGACAGGTTTATCGGGAACAAAAATCGCGCCGTGTGTAATATCGTCATTTTTCACGACTGTGTCGGAATTTGCTGAAATTTGAATTGTTGATCGAAAACAAAAATCGCTCCGGGGGCAATTTCGTCATTTTTCTCGACTGTGTCAGAATTGGCTGAAATTTGGCAGTTTGATCTAAAATAAAAATCGCGCCGGGAGCAATTTCGTCATTTTTCTCGACTGTGTCGGAATTGGCTGAAATTTGGCGGTTTGATCGGAAATAAAAATCGCCCAGGGGGCAATTTCGTCATTTTTCTCGACTGTGTCGGAATGGGCTCAAATTTGACAGGTTGATCGGAAACAAAAATCATGCCGCGGAAATTTCGTCCTTTTTCGCGACTGTGTCGAAATTGGATAAAATTTGACAGGTTGATCGGAAACAAAAATCGCGCCGGGGGCAATTTCGTCATTTTTCTCGACTGTGTTGGAATGGGCTCAAATTTGACAGGTTGATCGGGGACAAAAATAGCGCCGGGTGTAATTTCGTCATTTTTCGCGACTGTGTCGGAATTGGCTAAGATTTGACTGGTTGATCGGAAACAAAAACCGTGCCGGGGCAATTTATTCATTTTTTTCGACTGTGTCGGAATTGGCAGAAATTTGGCTGTTTGATCGGAAAAAAAATCGCGCCGTGGGCAATTTCGTCATTTTTCTCGACTGTGTCAGAATGGGCTCAAATTTGACAGGTTGATCGGGAACAAA
>NW_019230201.1:0-3215 GCF_002742605.1 Olea europaea var. sylvestris
AAGGATCGCATGAAGGCACTGAAATAGAAGCAGAGAAAATTCGACAAAGTGATTCAAAAGTACTTTCATTTACTGAGATTTTCTTCTTCTGTCCTAAAATCCAAATACGCAAATTAATTCAGACATTCACTTATTATGTTTTACAGAAAGTGAGATTCAAAGCAGAAGCAATTATAACACCACAAAGACTTAACCTTTCAAAACATCAAGAGCCAAAACATAGGACTTCCCCACTCGAAAGCAATGGAATTCAAAGATTAGAGAACTTACAGGAAAACTAAATCTTTCCCTACTGAAACATCACGTTCAACATCACGGGTGAGTAAGGATTCTGTGTTCATGCACTTGTAACAAAAATATCAACATTTTTCTTCATTCAGGTGGAGTAATTGATTTTCACATTTTCTCTATTGTTCTTGTGTCCACAAACAAAATTCAGAGGGGTTTCAGTGATTGAAAATTGAACATCTTGTTGAAGACAAACCTAAAAGTGTCACCAAGTTCATAGACAGATATACTCGAAGTAGATTGAATACATTCACAAAACAGAATCTAGAGGATGCCCCTCTAATAAGTTGTCGACATCTTGACATGGATTACAAACCTCAAAAATGGGAAATAAACTACAGTATGTTCACAATACTAGATCAAGTAAAAATTTTTGAGGCTGAAAATTTTAGCTTTACTTTTCCTTGACGACGTATTTCAATTTATTGGTTGCAGCAACCAGCTGTTCTGATGTCCCCGGCTCATTAGCAGAATGCCCAGCATTAGGAACAACCTGAAACATAGGGGGAAATTACAAGTTTGGCAAAGTCCTAGATTCCCCTTATTCTAAAGCAAATTCTGAAACAGAAGTTGAATTCAGTCAGCGATGCTGAAGTAGGTAATGGACGTTTTCCGGTTACAGGTTCCAACCCCTAAGCTTAATTGTGGAGTGTTCTGTACAAGTCTTCAAAGACACAAGGGAGACGTAGGTTATTCAAATTGTATCAACGTATTAGTAGGAATGGAAGCTTGTTTCACGTACTAGTAAATTCTCGACGAATGGAAGCTTCATTAAACAGATTCTAGTTTAGCCAATTTAGACCTTTCAAATGAGACCTGACACAATTTCCCGTGCCAATCTACTAGTAAATCCTCCCTGGAAGACAAGGGTTCCAAGGGGGAAGGGACGTTATATTGTGTATCCGATTAAAATAAATCGGAGGAGTTTGAGCAATTTAGGAGTAGCAGATTTTGGAAAATTTATGCTAATTCAGGTGTTTAATTGGGAATAAACAGAAGTTTGTTTCTGCTAGTTATATCCTAGTTCGAATGTTTTATTCACTGTTTTTCTTGCTCAATAACAAGTTCCTCGGCCAGGGTAACAACCACCTGGTCTAGTGTAGAATTTTAATAGATTCCTATATTACAGGAGATTATTGAGGAGAGAAAGGATTTATTTCAGTTCTACTTCTTGTTAAAATGTTTGGTTAAGCTTAAAAAAGTAGAAGTTACTTTTAAGCAAATATTAATAACCAACATGTTTGGATATGATACTTATTTTTTATTTTTCAATAAAAATGTTTCATTTCGAAAGTAACTCTTACCTTACTATTAAATAAGAAACTTAGTAATTTCCAGCTTTAACTGGTAAAGGAACTATCTATGTTAAAACAAACTTGTTTACTTGTATTAAGCTTAACGTACTTTTCTTAGTAAATCAATATTATGAAGAAATATTTTGTCATAAGAAAATATAGCAATTACTTACTATGAAGTCAGCCTCTGGCCAAACTTTGTGAAGATCCCAGGCAGACGTCATGGGGCAGCAAACATCATACCTTCCCTGCACAACATGAAAATGATGCAGAATGTAACACAGAGACAGAGAAACCAAAAACTAAGGAATTAAGAAGAATTTACGATGTGGAGAAAAATCAATATCTTGGTTCAATATTAATAATAATGTTTATTTCAATGAAATGAAAAACATAGGTACCCGCTTATAGGGTAAAATAACTTGTAGTAAATAACTGCTAAAACAACAAAATTAAATCTAGTAAAAACCAATAAAATCCAGCCTAACTCAAATTTTAATCTTGTGGCACCTGGAATAGACTTCTAGTTGTTTTCCATCAGAAAGACAATGACTTCTTTCAATTATAATTTTAATTTCCTCGGAACATAATTTAAGCTACTTGCACACCAATGACACATTTACAATGGTTATAATACGAAGAAAGAATTAAGAATGATCTTTAAGCTATAATACAAAAGAGAAAGTGTTTAAATGAATCTTGTTGAAAAAAACTGGGCATATGCTTGTCTGTTTTATATTTAATGGCTTGTTTGGCTTGGATCTTCCAGCCACCGTTTCTCAATTAACAACCACACCTCAGAAATATGGGCTCTTTTACTCACAGTTCTAACTAAAATCATAATTCATCAAGTATCTTTTCAGATTGCATAAAAGTCACACGTCATATACTTTCTCCTTAAATAAACGATGCATACAAGAGTTAGTATATTCCAGTTATTCACGGTACAATCATGAGAAAGTTACATGTACCTGAACAATTACAGTGTTGATGTGCTTTATCTTTTCAATGTTATCTAACAAGAATGAGTCAGAAGGAAAAAACCCTTTGTTCATGAAGTAATGATTCTCGATCCTTGCAAACGCCTGCACGAAACATAAGAAATGCATGTTATGATGCATAATAATGTGACAAGATATATAGATGCTTTAAGCTAGAACAAGGGAAAAAGTCGAAGGCCATCCAAGTGGATGCTCTACTAAATAACGCTTATTTAGTCAGGATTCCTTGGATACATATGTGTTCAAGTGGTATTGCAAGGAAAAATAGAATAATCTAGACTGCATTGTTTGATGATCCATTTTTTAGCCACAATTTCTATGCTTGATCTCTCCATTTGCCTTTACTTTTTTATTTTATTCCTTTTGTTGAGGCGTGGGAGTATATATGTTTAGAAAGGTGTTTGGGTACTGTGGGATTTTCCCTTCATGAGGCGAGGCATAAGCCTCACTGTAAACAAAAAAATGTCAAAAAATTGTTAAAATGCAAAATAAGCACATAATACATCATACACAATATTCAATATTAGAATATTTAAAATGGGAAATTAAGCAAAAGAAAAATCTATAAGAAACTAAGATTTTAGTTTTGGGGGCAGTGAACTATTTCAAATATACGAAAAATACAACTTTT
>NW_019230202.1:0-3215 GCF_002742605.1 Olea europaea var. sylvestris
CTAGAGAATAAAAGGTGCCCTTTCAGCATAAAAAGCTAAATCACCCATCTTTAAACAGAATTATCAGAAAAAAAGGAGAACAGCATTTCTCGGAACCTTGTCTTTACATTAGTGTTGGCATGACAAATTTTCAGAGCTCCATTGTTTTGAAAATTTTAATGAAGGGAGTAATAAATAGCATGTTTGGCAAGGCTTTTATCAAATTATAAATTGTGGATCTTACGAAATGTGCAGTAGATAAGTGGGTAAAGGTAGAAAAAATGATAGGTCCTACAAAATGTGTGGATAAAAATGGAGTTTGACCATCTGATAAGCAAATATAAGCTTTGCCAAACATACAAAAAGAAGCTAGCAGAATGTAAAATAAGAACATGAAATTAACAAGTATTCAACACAAATGAATAGCAAGAAGGATAAACATGTGCGAATATATGGACCAACCTTACGAAAGTCACCCTCAGACAAGTTCTCTACCATCTTGGCACCTAGCGAAAAGAAACCCCGTCCCAGTGGACTGTAAGGGACGATTCCAATTCCAAGTTCCCTAATGACAAGACAGATGAATACAACACATAATTATCTTGTAGAATGTTATAAGATTATTGACAAATGCAAGAGACTCCTTGCCTGCAAGTAGGAATTATTTCTTCTTCTAAATCTCTTGACCACAATGACCACTCCATCTGAACAGCAGTTAATGGATGGACGGCATGAGCCCTTCTGATTGTTGAAGCACAGGCCTCTGAGAGACCAACATATTTTATTTTCCCCTCTTCAACCAGTTTCTTGAGTTCTCCCATCTGGCAAAAGTATGAAAGTCGAAATTAAGAGGAGCACCATTAACCAAAATTAAAAAATGAGTACAGTTATAACAAATTAAAAATGCTAACATCATTAGAAACGGAGTCAAATAACAGTTTTAGTCAATATACCTGCTGGTCACTCTCTCTCATGCTCAGATTAGCCAAGAATTGATTAAAGTAGGCCAATAAACGGAGCCAATGAGTTCTGGGTATTATAATAATGAGAACCAAGTTTTTAATGGAATCAAGGCTGAAGCTGTGAGGAAATTAGTTTCCTAGTTCAGTACCAAGAGATGTGGGTTGTTTGTCCAACTAAATGAATGTTTGGCAAAGCTTATAATTGCAATAAGCTGACCAAACTCTATATCATTATCCATACATTTCGTAGGAACAACAGCTTTTACTACTTTTAAACCACACATTCCTTGGGAATCCACTGCTTATTAGCACTTGTTTAACTTAGCCAAGCAAGCAATAAATGTCGATTTTTTGTTATACTACATATGGGATTCTTCTACTCAAATAATTATGACAGAGAGATAATTAAATGATATATACTTCAGCACATGAAATGGATTGCATGTATCCAGGAAAGTTACCTCTCTCTTTATAAAAAAAAGATACCGAATTGAGAAAGGAGTGCTAATTTCAGTTGTATAAGCAAGGTTAACAAATTAAAGTAAAAATACACCAGTAATTTCTAATATCAAAGTTAAGTTAACATTACCACCAAATGCATCAAAATCTTATTCTGGAAATATACTAAGACAAATTACTCCAGTATGAATAGGGTAAATTTATATAGTCATTGGTTTAAAATGAACTACGCGTGTAAGTGTAAAATGTGATGAGATGTGATCAGACTTAATGATTTCAAGGGGCTGTTTTTCTGAAGAAAATTAAGATGAAGAGAGTAAAGAGATGGGAAACTAGGAAATCACGGCAGGACTTAGGCATCACATTCAAGGTGAAGTTGCACCACTTATCAAAGAAGAGAACTATATTTACATCAGAGGGTATCACATATAAGCTAAAAATAACTATAATTAAGTGAAAAGCTTGGAAACCAATTAAAGTACGTAAATGGTGCCCAGCTAAACAAAATACTGAAGTTCATCAAGGCATATTTTAAAACTTCTCATACAGAAGCTCATCTTCAAATGGTAAATAGAGAGTTAAAGGTAAATTAGTTGAGCCAAAGAAATTAAGAATCAATGCTGATTGGTATCAGAAAATAGCAGTGAATAGCAATCTAGGATCAGCGCTGGTCAAGTGTGGAGATTGATTTCTTTCTTATCCACTCACACACAGAAAAAGGGGGAAAAAACACGCAAAAACAAAAGCTTGATAGGAAAGAGAAATTTTTAAGCCCTCTGGATAATTCATCAAATCAGATGTCAAATGCTGGTTGAAAGTTTAGACCAATTTGGTGATGAAGTGTGGGTTAGTCATGGTTGGAGAAGGAATGACTCCTGATGCTACCTGTAAAATATGCAAACTACTATTCAACTGTTTATCTAGCTATAATCCTAGAAGGACCAGAACAAAACTTGGCCCAAAGCATGTTTAACGCTAAGCTTAAAAAAGTTTGCATATAAGTAAATAATTTTTAAAATAAGTAATTTATTTCATAAATTGAAACTGAAAGAAGGTAAGTTAATTATTAGACAATAAGTAAATTATTATTTTTACATCAAATTAAGAAGAAGGTAACTTTTCCAAACATTTTTGAAACAAAAAATCACTTAAACATGCTATGATGTACTTGCAGAAACTCTCTCTCTCTCTTACACACACAGATTTGAATTCTTGTCTCACACAAGTTCCCTCGAATACAGGATCTTCATTCTTCCTATAAAATAAAAATTTCGTCACAATTGTTCACCGAAAAGATAAAGAGATTGCAGTCAAGCAAAACTTCCATCAAAGGTGTTCAGTAAAAGACAAAGAAAACACGATCTTCAAGAATGAGCCAACAATGTCAAGGATAGATGCGATCCATGGTTTAGAGAAATATTATTATCATTTTTCATATTAAAGATGATAGGCTTCATTTAAATTTCATCATTGTATGAAATTCTAAACTAAATACAGTACCAAAAGAATAAGGTTAGGGAAGAAGGCAAACCGTGACTTCAATAGGCACACTGGTATCAATTCGATGAGCATAATAGAGATCGATGCAGTCGATGTTAAGCCGCTTCAAGCTTGCTTCACAGGCAGCCCTCACATATTTTGGGTCACCACTAATTTTCACTTTCCCATCTTTCCAACTTATCCCAAACTTGGTAGCTATCTGCACTCGCTCTCTCAGTCCTCCGGTCAAAGCCTGTACAGATTTCCCTAATTTAGTCTGATACTTGATTTCTCTGATTATCTACTTAAACCCCGGGGGGGGGGGGGGGGGGGGGG
>NW_019230203.1:0-3214 GCF_002742605.1 Olea europaea var. sylvestris
ATGGACACCATGTGCAAAAGTTACACTCAATTCTTCGTACGCCGACAATCCAAGCGTTCCAAAATGCAAGTGCTCATTCTTTCAAAAAATGGTTGAACTCCCCCGTACGTCACCACGAAGGGGTGAGTTCAACCCAAAACGATCGCCACATTTCCAAAAAGTTCTTATGGGCCCAAAACGGACACCGTGTGCAAAAGTTAGGCTCAATTCTTCGTCCGTCGACTCTCCAACCGTTCTAAATATGCAAGTGCTCATTCTTTTGAAAAATGGCCAAAATCCCTTGTACGTCACAATGAAGTGGTGAGTTCAATCCAAAACGGTCGCTACATTTCCAAAAAGTTCTTATAGTCCCAAAACGGACACCGTGTGCAAAAGTTAAGCTCAATTCTTCGTCCGTCGACTCTCCAACCATTCTAAATATGCAAGTGCTCATTCTTTCGAAAAATGGCAAAAATCCCTTGTACGTCACGATGAAGTGGTGAGTTCAATCCAAAACGGTTGTTACATTTTCAAAAAGTTCTTATGGGCCCAAAATGGACACCGTGTGCAAAAGTTACGCTCAATTCTTCGTCCGCCGACTCTCCAAGCGTTCTCAATATACAAGCGCTCATTCCTTCAACAAATGGCCAAAATCACTCGTACGTCACGACGAAGTCGTGAGTTCAATCCAAAACGGTCTCTACATTTCCAAAAAGTACTTATGGGCCCAAAACGGGCACCGCGTGCAAAAGTTGCGCTCAATTCTTCGTCCGCCGACTCTCCAAGCACTCTAAATATGCAAGTGCTAATTCTTTTGAAATATGGCCAAAATCCCTCATACGTCACGATGAAGTGGTGAGTTCAATCAAAAACGGTCGCTACATTTCCAAAAATTTCTTATGGGCCCAAAACCGACACCGTGTGCAAAAGTTACAATCAATTTTTCGTCCGCCGACTCTCCAAGCGTTCTAAATATGCAAGTGCTTATTCTTTCGAAAAATGGCCAAAATGCCACGTACGCCACGACGAAGTGGTGAGTTCAATCCAAAACGATCATTACATTTCCAAAAGGTCTTATATGCCCAAAACGGACACCCTGTGCAAAATTTACGCTCAATTCTTCGTCCGTCGACTCTGCAAGGGTTCTAAACATGCAAGTGCTCATTCTTTCAAAAAATGGCCAAAATCCCTCGTACGTCATGACGAAGTGGTGAGTTCAATCCGAAACGGTCGCTACATTTCCAAAAAGTTATTATGGTCCCAAAACGGACACCGTGTGCAAAAGTCACGCTCAATTCTTCGTCCGCCGACTCTCCAACCGTTCTAAATATGCAAGTGCTCATTCTTTCGAAAAATGGCCAAAATCCCTTGTACGTCACGATGAAGTGGTGAGTTCAATCCAAAACGGTCGCAACATTTTCAAAAAGTTCTTGTGGTTTCAAAACGGACACCGTGAGCAAAAGTTACGCTCAATTCTTCGTCCGCCGACTCTCCAACCGTTCTAAATATGCAAGTGCTCATTCTTTCGAAAAATGGCCAAAATCCCTTGTACGTCACGATGAAGTGGTGAGTTCCATCCAAAACGGTCGCTACATTTTCAAAAAGTTTTTATGGGCCCAAAACGGACACCGTGTGTAAAAGTCACGCTCAATTCTTCGTCCGTCGACTCTCCAACCTTTCTAAATATGCAAGTGCTCATTCTTTCGAAAAATGGCCAAAATCCCTTCTACGTCACGATGAAGTGGTGAATTCAATCCAAAACGGTGGCTACATTTCCAAAAAGTACTTATGGGCCCAAAATGGACACCGTGTGCAAAAGTTACTCTCAATTCTTCGTACGCCGACAATCCAAGCGTTCCAAATATGCAAGTGCTCATTCTTTCGAAAAATAGCTGAACTCCCCCATACGTCACGACGAAGTGGGGAGTTCAATCTAAAACGGTCGCTACATTCCCAAAAAGTTCTTATGGGCCCAAAACGGACACCGTGCGCAAAAGTTACGCTCAATTCTTCGTCCGCCGACTCTCCAAGCGTTCTCAGTATACAAGCACTCATTCCTTCGAAAAATGGCCAAAATCACTCGTACGTCACGACGAAGTAGTGAGTTCAATCCAAAACGGTCGCTACATTTCCAAAAAGTACTTATGGGCCCAAAGCGGACACCGTGTGCAAAAGTTACACTCAATTCTTCGTCCGCCGACAATCCTAGCGTTCCAAATATGCAAGTGCCCATTCTTTCGAAAAATAGCTGAACTCCCCCATACGTCACGACGAAGTGGTGAGTTCAATCCGAAACGGTCCCTACATTTCCAAAAAGTTCTTATGGGCCCAAAATGGACACCGTGTGCAAAAGTCACGCTCAATTCTTCGTCCGCTGACTCTCCAGCCGTTCTAAATATGCAAGTGCTCATTCTATCGAAAAATGGCCAAAATCCCATGTATTCCACGATGAAGTGGTGAGTTCAATCCAAAATGATCACTACATTTTCAAAAAGTTCTTATGGGCCCAAAACGGACACCGAGTGCAAAAGTTACGCTCAATTCTTCGTCCGTCGACTCTCCGACCGTTCTAAATATGCAAGTGCTCACTCTTCCAAAAAATGGCCAAAATCCCTTGTACGTCACGACGAAGTGGTGAGTTCAATCCAAATCGGTCGTTAAATTTCCAAAAAGTTCTTATGGGCCCAAAACGGACACCGTGTGCAAAAGTTACGCTCAATTCTTCGCCCGCCGACTCTCCAAGCGTTCTCAATATACAAGCGCTCATTCCTTCAAAAAATTGCCAAAATCCCTTGTACGTCACGATGAAGTGGTGAGTTCAATCCAAAACGGTCGTTACATTTCCAAAAAGTTCTTATGGGCCCAAAAGGGACACCGTGTGCAAAAGTTCCGCTCAATTCTTCGCCCGCCGACTCTCCAAGCGTTCTCAATATACAAGCGCTCATTCCTTCAAAAAATTGCCAAAATCCCTTGTACGTCACGATGAAGTGGTGAGTTCAATCCAAAACGGTCGTTACATTTCCAAAAAGTTCTTATGGGCCCAAAAGGGACACCGTGTGCAAAAGTTAAGCTCAATTCTTTGTCCGTCGACTCTCCAACCGTTCTAAATATGCAAGTGCTCATTCTTTCGAAAAATGGAAAAAATCCCTTGCACGTCACGATGAAGTGGTGAGTTCAATCCAAAACGGTCGTTACATTTCCAAAAAGTTCTTATGGGCCCAAAATGGACACCGTG
>NW_019230204.1:0-3214 GCF_002742605.1 Olea europaea var. sylvestris
TGCACTGAAACTCATAACTTTTTTCCCCTTTTTTATTACATATTATTCCAAAAATCACTTTTCATAAAATATTATTCTCAAAAATTTTACATCAAACATTACTAATTGCTTGTTTGATATTTCTTTGTTAAAATTTTACCAATATTTAACTAGTCAAATTTTAATTTTAACTATATGTTCATTGTTAAGATAAGCCCCGAGGGTTGTGGGTCAGTGGGGTCCTAGGCCCACTGAAATCTGAGAAAAATTTTTAATGGCCTTTTTCTTTTTATTTTAATATTCTTGTATTTTGTGCTTAATTTTTTTCGTGCAAGTCCTAATTCCTTCAATGAGTGTAGCTCTCAAAATTAAATAGAATTTAAACGGCAATAAGTGAAAGTAATAATCATTTACGATATATTAAAAGAAAAATAAATCATTTAAATAATTTATACTTACTTTAAATAAATTTACGTTTTCAAAAATAACATGATTGGTAAAATAAGTTTGAAGGGAGGAATAAATCAAAATTAATGCATTATATTGGCATAAAGCAAAAGACATTATATCCGTGACGACAATGGCAAAAGATTGTAACCACACTCAAAACAACTACCAAGAAACAATCTCTTCAGATCGACGCACCTTCCTATTGTTTTCTTTTAGATTTAGCCAGTTTCATTATTTCTCATTACATTAAATTAAATTTTTATCTCTCCTATTTTTAATCACACAATTTTTAATAAAATAATATTACACGTAAGTCAAAAAAATTTCAACTATTCATTTTTCAAAAAAATATTATTCATCTTATTATAATCTACAAATAATGGGGCTCAAACGAGGGCTTAGTTCACCAATAAATCAAACCCTGTGAAACAAATCGCCCTTGGAAATCAACGAAGCAGAATTTTATTTTTTGTCATTATCCCCCTAATCATAATGAGACGAGAATGGAAATTGCCATTCCTCGTCGAGAACTTGAATGTGAAACGAAAAAATGTGTACAGTAAATAAGAGAGACTCAAGGTGCTGGCCTTCTGAATTTCGTCCAAGGGCTCGATTAATCTTCTCTTCGCAGATTTCACTGGGACACCATACTTCAAAAGCCTCGCATCTCAACTGCTTGGCAAAGAACATCATTAGACGGTAATGATAAAATTAACGAGACAATTGCTTCTTCAGTGCTCTAGCATAGATCTTACTTACGAAAAATCAATATCGTTTTTGCTCATCAAATTTAGAATTGGTTTTAGTTTTGTTATAAAAGGAAACCACGATTTTAGCGGTTGGGGAACTGGAAGAATCACGTTTCCATAGCTTACTGCATCTAATTACTTTGCGTTCACTTCTATCGGCTTTGCTTTCAAATCCCAGGTGATAGATCCAAGCTTCCTGTCTTCAACAGTCAACGCATTACTATACAAATCAGCAGACATGGTAACAAATTCATGATTAGATCCATCTTTGGCAGAATATTGCACATCTATTGGAGATTCGATAAACCCATCTCCATTTTATTCTCTGCTGCCTTGCACGTGATCTCATATTCAAGAGGCAAGGTGGATAGTTCTTCAAATGAAGAGCATAGACAAATTCTCAACTCTAATTTTACCTTGTCATCAACTGTAACCAATGACATATCTTTGTCGTCTCCAAGTTAGTTTGATGCCCTCCTTTGAGTAGTATTTTGTAAAACGATATTATAAATTGACGTTCATTTATTTGCGTGTTATAATTTGAAGCGATTATCTAAGATTTCATGAGTATATAGAATATCACAAATTGTATATTCGATAGTTCGGGTATAATAAGACACGATTCATGATGTGATCAAAATTATATCGTTCACAGTCAGTACATAAAGTTAGATACTTTATGTTGATAAGATTAAATTGTTCTTATTAAGATTTGTCTAGATTTTGGGATAAGAACAAAATGTGTTTCGATTCACAATGAACAAGACCGTATATATGACTCATTCGTGACTGCTCGAAATAAGACTTTACTCAATTATCAAACAAGTTACCTAAATCCTGAACAAGTAATGTACCTTTGATTGCTGGTTCAAGTTCTTTGAGATACCAATGAGTGAAGTCTTAAATAAAAGATTTTGGTGCTTTGGGAATTGGGCCGAAATAATTAGAGTTTATATACTTGTGATAGTAGAATTCATTAATCATTGAGATGAGATGATCGTCATTTTAAGATATTTTCCTAAACAAATTGAACCTGAGCTCAGTAGTCCGATGATAGGATCATTGGACTTTATATTATGATTTGACCATGATGAATTTGTCATATGAAAATGGAACTCAAAGGGTAATACATGTTGAAGGACAAAATGGTCATTTTGCCAATTTCAACATATTGACGGTCAAATGAGGGTTGACTTGTGGAACGATAATTATATGATATAGTTATTGGATCATAATTTGCTTCTATAACTATAACTCGACTAGAAAGTGCAATCTTGATTTTTAGTAGAATGAGCCCAATTAATAAATGTATCTTAATTGGTCAAGAGTTGACTCAATTAGAAACATCTATTGGAGCTTGAGTCATGTGAGTTTGATTAGGTCTCGCTCTTGACTTAAATAAAGGTGTGTAACTTAATTGCTCAAGTAAAATAAAGTCTAAGAAAATTTGTGTAATTTCAAAAACCTAATTGAGGCCTCGTTTGGTAGCCAATTTTTTTTTCAAAATATATTTTTCTCTCTTCTTTTCAACCATATATTATTTATTAAAATAATATTATACTTAAATAAAAAAATTTCCTTATTTTTCAACCATACATTTCACATCAATTTACTATTCTAATATGCATTTTTACATAAAAATGCCTATCAAACACCCACTAAGTATTGTAAATATGTCATTTATGGACACATTTTCATATGCTTTTATGGCTACCCACTTTACATTTCCCAAAAAGAGGGATTTACTTAAAGGAGACAAGAGAGAAAATCTAAGGAGGAAATATTTGATTAGACTATTAAAAACCCTTTCAAAGTTATCATCTTCTCTTTATGTGTGAGTATTTAAATATCCCATGATTTCAAAGTTATCTAAGATTCCTATTCAAATGAGTTTAATCTTAAAAGGAAAATTAATTTCCTACCGTGGTGATTAAATCCAATAACTAACACAAGCAAGTACATATTCAACTTTTTGGGCAGAAGCTCTTAGATCGTCCCCAAAAATGGAAAGCAAGAACCACCAATCTAGGTGGTAA
>NW_019230205.1:0-3214 GCF_002742605.1 Olea europaea var. sylvestris
CACACTAGGTGGGATATTTTCTGGCATAAGAACTCTCCCACACTAGGTGTGTTTTCCTTTTTCTTGGTGCATTTTTTAGCCAGTTAATCTTTTTACCGTAAGTTTCTTAATCTTATTTACTGTTTGTATTTACACGTTTTCTTTGATTCTTGATAACTACTATGCAAAATTAACCTATGGTCGAATCTGCTATTCCTTTCTATTTGATTGAAGATTTGTAGCTTTTGATTTCTCCATTAAACTGTGTGCTAACTTATTTTGTTATTTGCAGGTTCAGATGAACCCTCCAACTATGAAGAAGCATTCAAATTGTGTGCTAACTTATTTTGTTATGTTGTGCTGGTCTTGTCTTAGCGCCTGCATGTATTATTCGGGAGGGCAATGCATTGTTGTGGTAAAGGTGGAATTGGGGTCAATCTTGAAATTTTGAAGGCCTTAAGCTAACTTTAAATACGGGGGACATGTAAATATTTGTTTTTACATAAAATAATTATAATTTTTTTTTATTGAGCCCTATTTGAGCGCCATTCTATCAAAGCCCTGTTAAACATATGAGGGACTTCTCCTAACTACAAATATTCGGAATTAGTGTCATTTAAAGATAATCTCAAATTGAATATTTAACCTTCCATCGAAACTTGCTCATTACCACACTTTATTTACACTCACACTAGAGTTTGCCTTTGTAATTGTCCGAAGTGTAAGTTCTACATCCGGCACCCTCGCATATTCTGTCCATTATGTTGCTTTAACGTTCAATATCATTTGTACATCAAACTTGAGTTTTTGGTGCATGTAATCGTCACATCCGGTTGGAAATACGAACAACTGCAGTCTAATGTTGATATCCAAGTATAGAGATAACATACATAGAATTGAAAGAAAAAAATGAAAATTGTTGGTAGAAAGACCATCGAATTCAGAGATCATTAGAAATAAATAGTAGTATGCATTTTTATTATGAAAAATTAGAGAGCTACAATATGCATGACAATATTCTGTATTTCTGTTGATTTGTCAGGGAGAAAGAGTATAGATAAAGAAACCAATTTGTGATGATATAAATGAAGATGCATTTTACTCGACGATAAAACAAAAGGTTGATATTGAATACTTCAACATTATTAGACCCTAGCGAGTAATCGAAGAACAAGGGAAACATAGACCATAGTACTAGATTGGCCAAGGAAGCTGTTTTTCATTTTTCTCGATCTCTCTCTTGATATTTATGCAGAAGGGATACTAAAAATGTTAATGAATCACGATCTTCCCCTTATTGTTCAAAGAGGTAGTGAAAATACGATGAAAGCAAGTTTGGAAACAAATGATTTAAAGAAAGGGGGGGGAATTGCACGGTTGAATTTAAAGTTAAAATTGTTCTGTAGTGATTGACCAAGACTGCTTTTGCACCGTTGAATTTAAAATCATGAGGATCCATTCATTTCTTGAATAGATCCAATAAGATAAATTCGATCTTTTCGTTATTTGAATTTTGAAGGCCTTAAACTAACTTTAAATACGGAACCACGTAAATATTTTTTTTTACAAAAACTAATTATAAAAAATAATAATTTTATTACGCCTTGTTTGAGCCCCATTCTATCAAAGCTTTTTTTTTTTTTTTAAAAGAAAAAAAGAAAAAATCATTTTCAATCACATTTTCCCAATAAATAATTTTGCATTTAAACTTAAACTTTTTTTTCTACTTTTTAACCACGTAAAAAAAAAAAAATCACCATTACAAAAGTTTTTCCCTTAAAAATGAAACTCAAACACACCCAAATAAAAATATTTGAAGTTTTAAACTAATAATAAAAAAATTTCAAATGTCTCTAAATTAAAATTTGTAGAAATTTTTGATTAAAAAAATCAATAATTATACTATTAAAATAGACACCATAGCTAAATCATGCATTTCTTGTGAAATTGTTGACCGAATTTAGGATTTTATCAAATTCAACTTTAAGAAACTCCCCTCGACATATGCAACTGTGATACGATAATGTGCAAAATTAAGAAAATGATAACAACATGATGTGTAAAACGCGTTGAATTTGCTTCTAGTACTCCTTTCTGTAAACATTAGAGCTTCACTTTCATTATAGAAGGGATATAGATGTTACAATTAAAAAAACTGACAAACTTAATACTTTTAACAAATCGAATAACAAGAAGGAATTAAAAATACCATAAAGAAATCATTTTCAAATAAGACATGTCAAACAAGCTTTAAATTTTTACAATGATGATGAAACCTATAAAATGAATTTGATTCACCATTAAGAACATCTACCCATTTCGTGATTCCTATCAAATTATTCATTGAGCGATCACTAATAACTTGAATTGGACTATGTAACTTCATTATGAAAAATAAAACTCTTTTTGGATTGTGTAACTTCATTAGGAGATAAAAACTATTTTGACTCTTAGTATTATTGAATAAAATCAATATGAAATACAATTGAAAAATCATTTTGCCTTTTATCAACTTATTCACTAAGCCCACGAACGATCATCATTATAAAGAGTAATTGGGGAAAAATGAAGTTTTAAATAGTGATTTTTAGAGGATGCGTGGTTAAAAAATAAGAGAAGGTTTTGAATTTAAATTCAAAATATTTTATTGTGTGATGGATAACGATCATTTTTTTTATTTTAATGGGCAAAAAATAGAAAACAAACAGTAGCTAAGTAATGACTAATAATATAATCTGGAGTCATAAAAAAATATAAGCACTCATTTGATTCCCATTTTTTTCTAAAATACATTTTTTTCATCTTATTTTCAACTACACATTCTTCAATAAAATAATATTTCATGTAAATTCAGAACTTTTCCTTATTTTTTAATTACATATTCTCCATCAAATCACTATTCTAAAATATATTTTTGGAGAATAATGGGGCTCAAGTAAAACTCTTTTTCAATTTTATTTGTGAATAAAATTAACATGGATAGCCGCACCACTAGAATATTATCATGGATTTTGCTAAATTTACAGCGTTTACAACCCTCACCCAAGGGTGGGGTTCGCGATTATTTTAATCGCGGACCCCATCCAATGCATGTGAGTGTGTGTGAATAATGTTGTACACATTTCATGTTCCTGCTATCATCCATTGAAGTGAAATATTTGGTTACTCACCTCGTGTGTAGTGCACACCTCCGGTCCACATTGTATTTTCAGTTTTCGTACATCACGCAATAAAA
>NW_019230206.1:0-3214 GCF_002742605.1 Olea europaea var. sylvestris
GTTGATCGGAAACAAAAAAATGCGCCTAGGGCTATTTCGTCATTTTTCGCGACTGTGTCGTAATGGGCTAAAATTTGACAGGTCGATCGGAAACAAAAATCGCGCCGGGGAATTTTTTGGCATTTTTCGAGACTGTGTCGGAATGGGCTCAAATTTGACAGGTTGATCGGGAACAAAAATCAGGCCGGGGGTAATTTCGTCATTTTTCGCGCCTGTGTCGAAATGGGCTCAAATTTGACCGATTCATTGGAAAAAAATAGCGCCGGGGGCAATTTCGTCATTTTTCGCGACTGTGTCGGAATGGGCTAAAATTTGACAGGTTGATCGGAAACAAAAAAATGCGCCGATGGCAATTTCGTCATTTTTCGCGACTGTGTCGAAATGGGCTCAAATTTGACAGGTTGATCGGGAACAAAAATCGGGCCGGGGGCAATTTCGTCATTTTTCGCAACTGTGTCGGACTTGGCTAAAATTTGACAGGTGGATCGAAAACAAAAATTGTGCCGAGGGCAATTTTGACATTTTTCGCGACGATGTCGGAATGGGCTAAAATTTGACTGGTTGATCGGAAAAAAAAATCACGCCGGGGGCAATTTCGTCACTTTTCTCGACTGTGTCGGAATGGGCTGAAATTTGGCAGGTTTATCGGAAATAAAAATCGCGCCGGGGGCAATTTCGTCATTTTTCTCGACTGTATCGGAATGGGCTGAAATTTGGCAGGTTGATCGGAAAAAAATCGCGTCGGGGGCAATTTCGTCATTTTTCGCGACCGTGTCGGAATGGGCTAAAACTTGACTGGTTGATCGGAAACAAAAACCGCGCCGGGGGCAATTTCGTCATTTTTCGCGACTGTGTCGGGATCGACTAAAATTTGACAGGTTGATCGGAAACAAAAATCGCGCCGGGGAATTTTTTGGCATTTTTCGAGACTGTGTCGGAATGGGCTCAAATTTGACAGGTTGTTCGGGAACAAAAATCGGGCCGAGGGCAATTTCGTCATTTTTCGTAACTGTGTCAGAATCAACTAAAATTTGACTGGTTGATCGGAAACAAAAACCGCGCCGGGGGCAATTTCGTCATTTTTCGTGACGGTGTCGGAATGGGCTAAAATTTGACAGGTTGATCGGAAACAAAAACCGCGCCGGGGGCAATTTCGTCATTTTTCGTGACGGTGTCGGAATGGGCTAAAATTTGATATGTTGATCGGAAACAAAAAAACGCGCCAAGGGCAATTTCGTCATTTTTCGCGACTGTGTTGGAATGGGCTCAAATTTGACAGGTTGATCGGAAACAAAAAATCGCTCCGGGGAAAATTTCGTCATTTTTCGTGACTGTGTCGGAATGGGCTAAAATTTGACAGATTGATCGGAAACAAAAATCGCGCCGGGCAATTTCGTCATTTTTCGCGACGGTGTCGGAATGGGCTAAAATTTGACTGGTTGATCGGAAAAAAAATCGCGGCATGGACAATTTCGTCATTTTTCGCGACTGTGTCGGAATGAGCTAAAATTTGACAGGTTGATCGGAAACAAAAATCGCGCCGGAGCAATTTCGTCATTTTTCGCGACTGTGTCGGAATGAGCTAAAATTTGACAGGTTGATCGGAAACAAAAATCGCGCCGGGCAATTTCGTCATTTTTCGCGACGGTGTCGGAATGGGCTAAAATTTGACTGGTTGATCGGAAAAAAAAGCCGCACCGGAGGCAATTTCGTCAGTTTTCTCGACTTCGGAATGGGCTGAAATTTGGCAGGTTGATCGGAAATAAAAATCGCACCGGGGGCAATTTGGACATTTTCTGCTACGGTGTTGGAATGGTCTAAAATTTGACTGGTTGATCGGAAAAAAAATCGCGGCATGGACAATTTCGTCATTTTTCGCGACTGTGTCGGAGTGGGCTATAATTTGACACGTTGATCGGAAACAAAAAAATGCGCCTAGGGCTATTTCGTCATTTTTCGCGACTGTGTCATAATGGGCTAAAATTTAACAGGTTGATCGGAAACAAAAATCGCGCCGGGGGATTTTTTGGCATTTTTCGAGACTGTGTCGAAATGGGCTCAAATTTGACAGGTTGATCGGGAACAAAAATCAGGCTGGGGGTAATTTCGTCATTTTTCGCAACTGTGTCGAAATAGGCTAAAATTTGACTGGTTGATCGAAAATAAAAACCGCGCCAGGGGCAATTTCGCCATTTTTCGCGACTGTGTCGGAATGGGCTAAAATTTGACAGGTTGATCGGAAACAAAAAAACGCGCCGAGGGCAATTTCGTCATTTTTCGCGACTGTGTTGAAATGGGCTCAAATTTGACAGGTTGATCCGGAACAAAAACCGGGCCGGGGGCAATTTCGTCATTTTTCGCAACTGTGTCGGAGTTGGCTAAAATTTGACAGGTGGATCGAAAACAAAAATTGTACCGGGGGCAATTTTGACATTTTTCGCGACGATGTCGGAATGGGCTAAAATTTGACTGGTTGATCGGAAAAGAAAATCACGCCGGGGGCAATTTCGTCACTTTTCTCGACTGTGTCGGAATGGGCTGAAATTTGGCAGGTTTATCGGAAATAAAAATCGCGCCGGGGGCAATTTCGTCATTATTCTTGACTGTGTCGGAATGGGCTGAAATTTGGCAGGTTGATCGGAAAAAAATCGCGTCGGGGGCAATTTCGTCATTTTTCGCGACCGTGTCGGAATGGGCTAAAACTTGACTGGTTGATCGGAAACAAAAACCGCGCCGGGGGCAATTTCGTCATTTTTCGCGACTGTGTCGGAATCGACTAAAATTTGACTGGTTGATCGGAAACAAAAATCGCGCCGGGGCCAATTTCGTCATTTTTTGCGACTGTGTCGGAATGGGCTCAAATTTGACAGGTTGTTCGGGAACAAAAATCGGGCCGAGGACAATTTCGTCATTTTTCGTAACTGTGTCAGAATCAACAAAAATTTGACTGGTTGATCGGAAACAAAAACCGCGCAGGGGGCAATTTCGTCATTTTTCGCGACGGTGTCGGAATGGGCTAAAATTTGATATGTTGATCGGAAACAAAAAAACGCGCCGAGGGCAATTTCGTCATTTTTCGCGACTGTGTTGGAATGGGCTCAAATTTAACAGGTTGATCGGAAACAAAAAATCGCTCCGGGGAAAATTTCGTTATTTTTCGTGACTGTGTCGGAATGGGCTAAAATTTGACTGGTTGATCGGAAACAAAAATCGC
>NW_019230207.1:0-3212 GCF_002742605.1 Olea europaea var. sylvestris
GCAAAACTTGAAGGCTCCAAAATATGTTGCCCCAGTCTCACATTGCTCCTGATAGAGATGAACTAAGAGAGCCCGAGGGAAAAGATGAATTAGTTCACCAGCCTTCAAACAATAGGGACAGAGAAATTTGATTGGAACTGATCCTATTGCTGTTAAAAGAATTGCTGTTGCATATGCTTTATGTAATACTGACAGAGATTTCGATTTCAGTATTGAGAGGGCTACAAAGTTAGGGGCTAAAGTTTTCACTGGCACAGTCGATCCTGCAATTACGCAAGCATGGATGACCACGATAAAGATGGTATTTGATGTTATGGGTTGCTCAGGCGATTGAAAGTTGTGTCTTGCCACTTTCTTATTAGAGGATTTCTTATTAGATGAGGGTGCATATGATTTGTCGCAGTCGGTACGGAGCACATATCTAGACCCTTCCATCATTTCTTGGACAGATTTTCGTCGTATCTTTTAAGATGCCTATTATCCTCGGTCCTATAAAGATGCAAGGCATGAGGAATTTTTGAAGCTAGTATAAGGGCAAATGACAGTTGCAGGATATCAGGTGAAATTTATTGAACTTTCAAAGTATGCCCAAGTTCTGGAAAGCAACGAAATGGATAAATGCAGATGATTTGAAAATGGGTTAAGGGAAGAAATCCGATCAGTAGTAATAGCTGTAGGCTAGAATGTATTTGGCAAATTGGTGGAATTAGCTTTGAGAGTAGAGTAGAGCAGTTCTGATAGGCCAAGTGGTATAGAATAAACAATAGTCAGAGAAAGTAGTAGTTAGACAATGGCAAGTGCTTCTAGCTATAGACCACCACAGAGGGACAGTAGAGGATTTCGACCTGGTTTATCTAATTCAGATCAATTTAAATCTCGATTTCGAGGAAGTTAGGGTCCTAGATTCAGTCCCAGTACTGTACAGCAGCCATTGGCCAGTCGTAATTATACTCAGGGTTCTTCCTAGAGATCATTTACTCCGAGACAGGGAGAGAGTTTTACTAGTGCCAGATTTTCTTCTTGCTAATTATGTGGATGATCCCATCCTGGAGAGTGTTTAAAGTTCAAGGGAGTTGGTGTTTGCTATCGCTGTGACCAAGAAGGACATCTGAAAAGGAATTGTCCAGTTGTATTCTAGGAGAGTGGCATGGCAGAGAGGATGTTTTCTTAGCAGAGTGCTGGTAGTACAAAATAGAATCAGACTCAGAGAGATGATTCAACTAACAGAGCAGGTGCAAATAGTGTAGCCTAGTCTAATATTGCAAGCGGTAGTGGTACGAAATCAAAAGGTCAGGCAAGATGACCAAAGACCTAGGGCAAAGTATTTGCTATGACTCAGCAGGCGACCGAGGAGTCATCAGATGTTATCATAGGTATGTTGTCTATTTTTGATAGAAATGCTCATATTTTGATTGATCCTGGATCTACACATTTCTTTATGTCATTTGCATTTGCTTTATATATGAATCAAAAGTCAGAACCTCTAGGCAGTTTTTTGGTAGTGAATACACCAGCAGGAGAATCACTATTCGCAAACACAATATATCGAGATTGTCGGATTAAGGTAAAGGAGAATGTGCTGAAGGCAAATTTAATACCTCTTGACATACATGATTTCGATGTTACCTTGGGTATGAACTTTTTGGCAACAAATTGAGCTTCAGTTGATTGCTTTCGAATAGAGGTTGTGTTTAGATAGCCAGGATAGCCTGAAGTTCTATTTAATAGATAGTGCAGAATTTTGCCGTCTTATGTGATATCTTCTATTGACGCTAGAAGATTATTCAACAAGGGTTGCTATGCATATTTGGCTCATGTGATTGATACAGATGTTAGCAAACTAAAACTTGAAGACATCCCAGTGGTTAAGGACTTTCCTGATATATTTCCAGAAGAATTACCAGGCTTACCATTAGACAGGAATATAGAGTTCATTATAGATCTGATTCCAAGAACTGCACCTATTTCACGGGCACCTTATAGAATGGCACCAACTGAATTGAAAGAGCTAAAGGTTCAGTTATAAGAGTTGGTAGACAAGGTTTTCATCAGACCTAGTGTATCTCCGTGGGGGGGCACCAGTTCTGTTTGTGAATAAGAAAGATGGCACCATGCGGCTATGCATAGATTACAAACAATTGAAAAAAGTGACAATTCACAATAAATATCCTTTGCCACGTATTGATGATCTGTTTGATCAGCTTTGCGATGCTGCAGTATTTTTAAAGATTGATTTACGTGCTGGATATCATCAATTTAAAATTAGGGACAGTGATGTGCCAAAAACTGTTTTCAGGACAAGGTATGGTCATTTTGAATTTGTTGTGATACCATTTGGGTTGACCAGAGCACCAGCAGCATTTATGGATATGATGAATAGAGTGTTTCGCTAGTATTTAGACAGATTTGTGATTGTATTCATTAATGATATTTTAGTCTACTCTTGAGATCATGATGAGCACACAGAGCATCTCAGAATCATCTTGCAGACTCTATGTGATAAGCAATTGTATGCTAAATTCAGTAAATGTGAATTCTGGCTTAATAGAGTTGTTTTATTGGGACATGTTATATCAGCAGAGAGAATTTATGTTGACCTGCAGAAAACTGAAGCAGTGATAAAATGGGAAAGGCCTACTAATGTAACAGAAATATGAAGTTTTCTTAACTTAGCAGGTTATTATCATCGTTTTGTAGAGGGATTTTCTAATATTGCTCCTCCTTTGATCAGTTTGACTAGAAAGGATGTTAAATTTGTCTGAAATGAAGATTGTGAAAGAAGTTTCCTCAAATTAAATAATCGATTAGTGTCAACTCCAATTTTTAACTTTCCATCTCCTGGTGAAGAGTTTGTGATATATAGTGATGTTTCACGTCAGGGTCTTGGTTGTGTTTTGATAAAGAATGGGAAAGTTATAGCATATGTTTCCAAGCAGTCGAAGAAACATGAATTGAGTTATCCTACACATGACTTAGATCTAGCCGCAGCTGTCCTAGATTTGGAGACATTACTTGTATAACGAAAGATGTCAGATATATACAGATCATAAAAGCTTAAAGTATATTTTCGATCAGAAAGAGTTAAATTTGATTGACACTGGTAGAGAAACTCAAACTCAAGATCCAGTATTGAGCAAATTGAAAGAAGAAGTTAGTAAAGGCAAGCATATAGATTATACCATTCGAGATGACGGAGCTTTAGTTATGGGAAA
>NW_019230208.1:0-3212 GCF_002742605.1 Olea europaea var. sylvestris
ACAAGTTGTTCAATAAAATCTACTTCATAGAAATCATCTTTATCTATATGTTGCTTGCAAATGTTAAAAACGTTCATTTCCACAGTCAAATTTTCAAAAAAGAGATTAAGAGTAATTTCTACTCATTTATCCAAAATGAATCCTCAACGCTCTAGTATTCTTCTTCATCGTATTTCCACCAACTATTCACTACTCATAGACTAGTTTGTTTCCTTCCATTTTTCTGTGGTTCAACCTCGGACTTCCGAGTTTACTACTTGAGACAACCTGCACTTGGGTTTACAACCTTAAAGTTGTAGCAAATTTTTAGTGTTGCTGCCGAGGATTTGCATCAAGGATTATTTTTTGTTACTTTTTGTGAGGTTTTCTTCTCTTTCGTAATCTTCATAAATCAAGTACACTCATTCTTTTTTCCATCTTATTACTTTAGTTATTTTACTTTAAAGGAAGGCCGAGCCTCCCGAACTGCCTTTTCTTTATTATATGGTTGGTCGTGCCACCTAATGTTCGTTCTTTACATCTATTTTCTGCTATTTTATGTCATATTGGTATCGTGAATTTAATTCTCATCATTTAGTTAAAGATAATTGTGAAACTTTCTTTAGTAATTTGTTTGATTTACCTCAACACTCACTCACATCTTCCACTATGACTGATAATGAAAGCGTACATGATGAAAATGAAAATCAACAAGCACGCATCTTCCACTATGACTGATAATGAAAGCGTACATGATGAAAATGAAAACCAACAAGCACGAACCATGCGTGATTACTTGCAGCCTCATCAAAATTCTACTTCATGTTTCATTTTCCCTCTTAATGCTAATAGTGTTCGATTCAAGCCGGGTATGATTCCATTAGTTCCTAATTTTCATGGCTTAGAATCCGAAAGTCCATATTTGCATCTTAAAGAATTTGAGGAAGTATGTGCCACATTTAACAATCAAACTTGCCCAATGAAATTGTTAAGTTGAAATTGCTTCCTTTTTCTTTAAAAGATAAAGCAAAACCTTGTCTTAACTTTTTAAAACCTAGGTCGATTGGCACATGGCAAGAAATACAAAGTGAGTTTTTGAAGAAATTCTTTTCAACACATAAAACTAATGCTTTGAAAAGACAAATCTAAAATTTTTCTCACAAAAACCAATGAAGCATACTTTCAATGGTTAGAAAGATTTAAAGATTTGTTAAATACTTGCCCACATCATGGTTTTGAAAAATGGAGTACCATAATTTTCTTTTATGAGGGCTTAACTCCTAAAAAAACAATATGTAGAAACGATGTGCAATGGTGAATTTTTAGATAAAGATCCCGATGAAGCTTTAGAATTTCTAGATCATCTAACTTAAAATTCTCAATCTTGGCAAACAGTAAAACCAATTCTCAGTCTAGAAAGATTGAAGCTATAGAATTAAGGAAAGTAAAGGAAGTTAAACCCGTACAAAATGATAAAATTTGTAGCATTTGTAAAACTTTTGGACATCCAACTTATGATTTTCCTAACATTCCAGTTTTCAAAGAAGTTTTACATGATCAAGTCAATGGTATGAGCACTTTCAAAAACTCTTTTCCTTCTCCATTCTCAAAAACATATAATCAACAATGGAAAAATCATCCCAACTTTAGTTGGAGAGATGATAATCGTGTTCATGTATCACAACCTCAAGGGGCTTTCAAAATTTCATTCTTATCCACCACCACAATCAAAAACTCTTCAGAAAACATTGCAGTCATTCATACAAGGATAAGCAAACATTAATAATCAAATTTCACAAGCCATTAATGAAATCAATAACACACTTTCTTCATTGACATCTTCTTTGCATTCTTAAGAGAAAGGTAAATTCCTTGTTCAACCTCAACCAAATCCTTCTGGTCAATTTAATATAAACACTTCTAGTTCATCCGAAAGACAACAAGAAAATGCTAACTCCATCACGACTCTTCGTAGTGGAAAAATTATTGACAAAACCATCCCTTCAAAAAAATTAAAATCGGGTGGGACTTCAAAGCAAGAAAATGATGTTTTCTAAATCTAGTGTTGAAAAATGTCCCATTCCAGCTCCATTTCTTCAATGATTGCAACCCACTTCAAACTCAACCATAATTCTAAAATTTTTGAACTTTCCAAACAAGTCAAAATTAACATACCATTATTGGATGCAATCAAACAAGTTCCTTCATGTGCAAATTTTTAAAAAGACTTGTGCACTGTCACGAGAAAACTTAATATTTAACAGAAAGCATTTTTGATAGAGAACGTGAGCTCAATCATTCAACAAAAGACTCCACCTAAATTCAAAGACACTGGTTGTCCAACTATTTCTTGTGTGATTGGGAATAATAAGATAGAGCGTGCTTTGCTTGATCTTGGTACTAATGTTAATCTATTATCTTTCCCTGTGTATGAGCAACTTGGTTTGGGAGACCTTAAGCCAACAACAACAACACTTCAGCTTAATGATCGTTCAGTAAAAGTTCCAAGAGGGGTTGTAAATGATGTTCTAGTTTAAATTGATAAATTCTATTATCCAGTTGAATTTATAGTTTTGGACACACATCTTGTTTTAAATTCAAATGCACAAATACCTGTCATTTTAGAACGTCCCTTTCTTGCTACTTCAAATGCGTTGATAAATTGTAGAAATGACATCTTGAAACTCTTTTGAAAATATGATCGTGGAAATGAATGTTTTTAACATTTGCAAGCAACATGGATATAAAGACGATTTGTATGAAATAGATTTTATTGAACAACTTGTTGATGATCAGTTTATTGTTACATCTTCATCTGATGTGCTAGAATATGAATTCAACGATAATTTTAAAATTCACATATAATTTCTTTGTTGAATTCCTTTCAGGAGAAAAAGACAAGTGATTGGGAATCAAAGTTTAAAAAATTATCACAATAGTCCAATATGTCCATGATTTTAAGTGCTCAAATGCCAAAGCTTTATTTGAAGCCATTGCCATCTAATCTGAAATACTCATTTTTTGGGTGAAGACGAAACTTTTTCGGTACTAATTTCTTTCCAACTTGATGTGTACCAAGAAGGTAAGTTGTTACAAACTTTGAAAATGCATAAATATGTTTTAGGATGAACCATAGATGATATAAAGGGCATTAGTCCTTTGATTTGCACACATAAGATTTATTTGGAGGAATATGCTAAACCTACAAGAGAAATGCAACGAAGGCTTAATCC
>NW_019230209.1:0-3212 GCF_002742605.1 Olea europaea var. sylvestris
ATCCCTCATACGTCACGATGAAGTCTTAAGTTCAATCCAAAATGGTCGCTACATTTCCAAAAAGTACTTATGGGCCAGAAACCAACGTCGTGTGCAAAAGTTACGCTCAATTCTCCGTACGCTGACTATCCAAGCTTTCCAAATATGCAAGTGCTCATTCGTTCGAAAAATGGCCGAAATTCCTCATACGTCACAAAGAAGTCTTAAGTTCAATCCAAAATGGTCGCTACATTTCCAAAAAGTACTTATGGGCCCGAAACGGACACCGTGTGCAAATGTTACGCTCAATTCTCCGTACGCTGACCATCCAAGCGTTCCAAACATGCAAGTGCTCATTCTTTCGAAAAATGGCTGAAATCCCTCATACGTCACGACGAAGTGGTGCGTTCAATCCAAAATGGTCGCTACATTTCCAAAAAGTACTTATGGTCCCAAAACGAACACCGTGTGCAAAAGTTACGCTGAATTCTTCGTACGCCGACTCTCCAAGCGTTCCAAATATGCCTGTGCTCATTCTTTCGAAAAATGGCTGAAATTCCTCATACGTCACGATGAAGGCTTAAGTTCAATCCAAAATGGTCGCTACATTTCCAAAAAGTACTTATGGGCCAGAAACGGATACCTTGTGCAAAAGTTTCGCTCAATTCTCCGTACGCTGAGTATCCAAGCTTTCCAAATATGCAAGTGCTCATTCCTTCCAAAAATGCCTAAAATTTCCTCGTACGTCACGACGAAGTTGTAAGTTCAATCCAAAACGGTCGCTACATTTCCAAAAAGTACTTATGGGCCCGAAACGGACACTGTGTGCAAAAGTTATGCTGAATTCTTCGTACGCCGACTATCCAAGCGTTCCAAATATGCAAGTGCTCATTCTTTCGAAAAATGGCCGAAAGCCCTCATACGTCACAAGGAAGTCTTAAGTTCAATCCAAAATGGTCGCTACATTTCCAAAAAGTACTTATGGGCCCGAAACGGACACCGTGTGCAAATGTTACGCTCAAATCTCCGTACGCTGACCATCCAAGCGTTCCAAATATGCAAGTGCTCATTCTTTCGAAAAATGGCTAAAATCCCTCATACGTCAAGACGAAGTTGTGCGTTCAATCCAAAACGGTCGCTACATTTCCAAAAAGTACTTATGGGCCCGAAACGGACACCATGTGCAAAAGTTACGCTGAATTCTTCGTACGCCGACTCTCCAAGCTTTCCAAATATGCAAGTGCTCATTCTTTTGAAAAATGGCCGAAATCCCTCATACGTCACGATGAATTCTTAAGTTCAATCCAAAATGGTCGCTACATTTCCAAAAAGTACTTATGGGCCAGAAACAGACGCCGTGTGCAAAAGTTACGCTCAATTCTCCGTACGCCGACTCTCCAAGCGTTCCAAATATGCAAGTCCTCATTCTTTCAAAAAATGGGCGAAATCCCTCATACGTCACGATGAAGTAGTGAGTTCAGTCCGAAATGGTCGCTACATTTCCAAAAAGTACTTATGAGCCCGAAACGGACACCATGTGCAAAATTTACACTGAATTCTTCGTACGCCAACTCTCCAAGAATTCCAAATATGCAAGTGCTCATTCTCTCGAAAAATGGCCGAAATCCCTCATACGTCGCGATGAATTCTTAAGTTCAATCCAAAATGGTCGTTCCATTTCCAAAAAGTACTTATGGGCCAGAAACAGACGCTGTGTGCAAAAGTTACGCTCAATTCTCCGTACGCAGACTATCCAAGCGTTCCCAATATGCAAGTGCTCATTCTTTCGAAAAATGCCTAAAATCCCTCATACGTCACGACGAAGTTGTGAGTTCAATCCAAAACGGTCGCTACACTTCCAAAAGTACTTATGGGCCCGAAACAGACACCATGTGCAAAAGATACGCTGAATTCTTCGTACGCCGACGCTACAAGCGTTCCAAATATGCAAGTGCTCATTCTTTCGAAAAATGCCTAAAATCCCTCATACGTCACGATGAAGTTGTGAGTTCAGTCCAAAATGGTCGCTACATTTCCAAAAAGTACTTATGGGCCCGAAACAGACACCATGTGCAAAAGTTACGCTGAATTCTTCGTACGCCGACTCTCCAAGCGTTCCAAATATGCAAGTGCTCATTCTCTCGAAAAATGGCCTAAATCCATCATACGTCACGATGAATTCTTAAGTTCAATCCAAAATGGTCGCCACATTTCCAAAAAGTACTTATGGGCCAGAAACAGACGCCGTGTGCAAAAGTTACGCTCAATTCTTCGTACGCCGACTCTCCAAGCATTCCAAATATGCAAGTGCTCATTCTTTCGAAAAATGGCTGAAATGCCTCATACGTCACAATGAAGTCTTAAGTTCAATCCAAAATGGTCGCTACATTTCCAAAAAGTACTTATGGGCCAGAAACAGACGCCGTGTGCAAAAGTTACGCTCAATTCTCCGTACGCTGACTATCCAAGCGTTCCAAATATGCAAGTGCTCATTCTCTCAAAAAATGCCTAAAATCCCTCATACGTCACGACGAAGTTGTGAGTTCAATCCAAAACGGTCGCTACATTTCCAAAAAGTACTTATGGGCCCGAAATGGACACCGTGGACAAAAGTTACGCTCAATTCTTCGTACGTCGACTCTCCAAGCATTCCAAATATCCAAGTGCTCATTCTTTCGAAAAATCGCTAAAATCCCTCATACATAATGACGAAGTTGTGAGTTCAATCCAAAACGATCGCTACACTACCAAAAAGTACTTATGGGCCCGAAATGGACACCGTGTGCAAAAGTTACGCTGAATTCTTCGTACGTCGACCCTCCAAGCGTTCCAAATATGCAAGTGTTCATTCTTTTGAAAAATGGCCGAAATCCTTCATACGTCACGATGAAGTCTTAAGTTCAATCCAAAATGGTCCCTACATTTCCAAAAAGTACTTATGGGCCAGAAACAGACGCCGTGTGCAAAAGTTACGCTCAATTCTCCGTACGCTGACTATCCAAGCGTTCCAAATATGCAAGTGCTCATTCTTTCGAAAAATGCCTAAAATCCCTCAAACGTCACGACGAAGTTGTGAGTTCAATCCAAAACGGTCGCTACACTTCCAAAAGTACTAATGGGCCCGAAACGGACACCGTGTACAAAAGTTATGCTGAATTCTTCGTACGCCGACTCTCTAAGCCTTCCAAATATGCAAGTGCTCATTCTTTCGAAAAATGGCCGAAATCCCTCAT
>NW_019230210.1:0-3211 GCF_002742605.1 Olea europaea var. sylvestris
TTTTGCACAAGGTGTCCGTTTTGGGCCCCTTAAGTACTTTTTGGAAATGTAGCGACCGTTTTGGATAGAACTCACGACTTAATTGTGTCGTATGAGGGATTTCAGTCATTTTTCAAAAGTGTGAGCACTTGCATATTTGGAACGTTTGGATTGTCGACGTACGAAGAATTGAGCGTAACTTTTGCACACGATGTCCGTTTTGGGCCCGTAAGTACTTTATGGAAATGTAGCGGCTGTTTTGGATTGAACTCACAACTTCGTCATTACGTACGAGATATTTCGGCCATTTTTCAAAAGAATGAGCACTTCCATATTCGGAACGTTTGGATTGTCGGCGTACGAAGAATTGATCGTAACTTTTGCACACGGTGTCCATTTTGGGCCCGTAAGTACCTTTTTGAAATGTAGCGACCGTTTTTGATTGAACTCACCACATTGTCGTGACGTATGAGGGATTTCGGTCATTTTTCAAATGTACGACCACTTCCATATTTGGAACGCTTGGATTGTCGGCGTACGAAGAATTGAGCCTAACTTTTGCACACAGTGTCCATTTTGGACCCTTATGTACTTTTTGGAAATATAGCGACCGTATTGGATTGAACTCACCACTTTGTCGTGACGTAAGAGGGATTTCAGCCATTTTTCAAAAGAATGAGCACTTGCATATTTGGAACGCTTGGATTGTCGGCGTACGAAGAGTTGAGCGTAACTTTTGCACACGGTGTCCGTTTTGGGCCCCTTAAGTACTTTTTGGAAATGTAGTGACCGTTTTGGATAGAACTCACAACTTCATCGTGTCATATGAGGGATTTCAGTCATTTTTCGAAAGTGTGAGCACTTGCATATTTGGAACGTTTGGATTGTCGACGTACGAAAAATTGAGCGTAACTTTTGCACACGGTGTCCGTTTTGGGCCCGTAAGTACTTTATGGAAATGTAGCGACTGTTTTGGATTGAACTCACAACTTCGTCGTTACGTACGAGATATTCGGCCATTTTTCAAAAGAATGAGCACTTCCATATTTGGAACGTTTGGATTGTCGCCGTACGAAGAATTGATCGTAACTTTTGCACACGGTGTCCATTTTGGGCCATAAGTACCTTTTTGAAATGTAGCGACCGTTTTTGATTGAACTCACCACTTTGTCGTGACGTATGAGGGATTTCGGTCATTTTTCAAATGTGCGACCACTTCCATATTTGGAACGCTTGGATTGTCGGCGTACGAAGAATTGAGCCTAACTTTTGCACACAGTGTCCATTTTGGGCCCTTATGTACTTTTTGGAAATGTAGCGACCGTATTGGATTGAACTCACCACTTCGTCGTGACGTAAGAGGGATTTCAGCCATTTTTCAAAAGAATGAGCACTTGCATATTTGGAACGCTTGGATTGTCGGCGTACGAAGAGTTGAGCGTAACTTTTGCACCCGGTGTCCGTTTTGGGTCCCTTAAGTACTTTTTGGAAATGTAGCGACCGTTTTGGATAGAACTCACCACTTCATCGTGTCGTATGAGGGATTTCAGTCATTTTTCGAAAGTGTGAGCACTTGCATATTTGGAACGTTTGGATTGTCGACGTACGAAGAATTAAGCGTAACTTTTGCACACGGTGTCCGTTTCGGGCCCGTAAGTACTTTATGGAAATGTAGCGACTGTTTTGGATTGAACTCACAACTTCGTCGTTACGTACGAGATATTTCGGCCATTTTTCAAAAGAATGAGCACTTCCATATTTGGAACGTTTGGATTGTCGGCGTACGAAGAATTGATCGTAACTTTTGCACACGGTGTCCATTTTGGGCCCGTAAGTACCTTTTTGAAATGTAGCAACCGTTTTTGATTGAACTCACCACTTTGTCGTGACGTATGAGGGATTTCGGTCATTTTTCAAATGTGCGACCACTTCCATATTTGGAACGCTTGGATTGTCGGCGTATGAAGAATTGAGCCTAACTTTTGCACACAGTGTCCATTTTGGGCCCTTATGTACTTTTTTGAAATGTAGCGACCGTATTGGATTGGACTCACCACTTCGTCGTGACGTAAGGGGGATTTCAGCCATTTTTCAAAAGAATGAGCACTTGTATATTTGGAACGCTTGGATTGTCGGCGTACGAAGAGTTTAGCGTAACTTTTGCACACGGTGTCCGTTCTGGGCCCATAATAACTTATTGGAAATGTAGTGACCGTTTTGGATTGAACTCACCACTTCGTCGTGATGTATGAGGGATTTCGGTCATTTTTTGAAAGTGTGAGCACTTGCATATTTGGAACGCTTGGATTGTCAGCGTACGAGGAATTGAGCGTAACTTTTGTACAAGGTGTCCGTTTTGGGCCCGTAAGTACTTTTTGGAAATGTAGCGACCGTTTTGGATTGAACTCACAATTTCGTCATGATGTAAGAAGGATTTTGGCCATTCTTTGAAAGAATGAGCACTTGCATATTTTGGACGTTTGGATTGTCGGCGTACGAAGAATTGAGCGTAACTTTTGTACAAGGTGTCCGTTTTGGGCCCGTAAGTACTTTTTGGAAATGTAACGACCGTTTTGGACTGAACTCACTACTTCGTCGTGACCTATGAGGGATTTCGGCCATTTTTCGAAAGCGTTAACACTTGAATATTTGGAACGCTTGGATTGTCGGCGTACGAAGAATTGAGCGTAACTTTTGCACCCGGTGTTCGTTTTGGGCTGTAAGTACTTTTTGGAAATGTAGCGATCGTTTTGGATTGAACTCACCACTTCGTCGTGATGTATGAGGGATTACGGTCATTTTTTGAAAGTGTGAGCACTTGCTTATTTGGAACGCTTGGATTGTCGACGTACAAAGAATTGAGCGTAACTTTTGCACCCGGTGTCCGTTTTGGGCCCGTAAGTCCTTTTTGGAAATGTAGCGACCGTTTTGGATTTAACTCACCACTTCGTCGTGACGTAAGAGGGATTTCGGCCATTTTTCGAAAGAATGAGCACTTGCATATTTGGAACGCTTGGATTGTCGGCGTACAAAGAATTGTGCGTAACTTTTGCACCCGGTGTCCGTTTTGGGCCCGTAAGTCCTTTTCGGAAATGTAGCTACCGTTTTGGATTGAACTCACAACTTCGTGGTGACGTATGTGGGATTTTGGCCATTTTTCGAAAGTGTGAGCACTTGCATATTTGGTACGCTTGGATTGTCGGCGTACGAAGAATTGAGCGTAACTTTTGCA
>NW_019230211.1:0-3211 GCF_002742605.1 Olea europaea var. sylvestris
AAAAAAATCGAACACATGAAAAAGGAGCCACAAGAAGCACACAGCTTCTTGAGATAATACACACAAATATATGTGGACCTTTTGATGTTCCATCTTTTGGTGGAGAAAAGTATTTATCACCTTTATAGATGATTTTTCACATTATGGTTATTTTTATCTGCTGCATAAAAAGTCTCAAGCTGTAAATGCTTTAGAGATCTTTGTCAATGAAGTTAAACGGCAATTAGGTAGAAAAGTGAAAATTATTAGATCTGATAGAGGTGGTAAATGTTATGGAAGGTATGACGAAACTGGACAACACACTGGTTCATTTGTTAAATTTCTTGAAAAATATTGCTTATATTCTCAATACACTATGCTAGGTATACCATAACAAAATGGCGTGTTAAAATACATAATCTTACTCTAAAGATGTGTTTGATTGTAAACACAAAATTTGCATAAAAAGAAAATAAATTCTTGAGAATTCAATTACCTAGAATTTATTTACATGGAAATTGTCAATTAAATGTGTTTGATTGATTTAATTTTTATCCAAAATAATATTATATTTGTCTATTTTATATTGGTGGATGATAAGAGAGAGTGGATAGATGAGGGAAAGAAAAAGAGAGTGAATTCCCTGAAAATTAAAATCCTACTCACACTAAAGAAAATACTTTCCTTAATTTCGAGAAAAATATAGTCACGTGACCAAAAGTAGGAAAAAAATTTCATGGATAAAAAGGGCAATCAAATAGCACAAAAGTAGGAATTTGGGTAGAAAAACATATTTTCCATGGAAAATCTTGGCAATCAAACGTGCTCTAATAGAAATGGTTAGGTGTATGTTAAGTAATTCTTTTTTAACCATTTCTTTGTGGATGTTTGCATTAAAGATTGCTATGTATTTAGTAAGGCAATTCCAAAGACTCATTTTGAACTGTGGATAGGAAGGAAACCCAATTTGAGGAACCTACATGTTTGGGATGTCCAGTAGAAGCAAGAATTTATAATCCACATGAAAAGAAATTGTACTCAGGAATAATCAGTGGATTTTTCATTGATTATCCAGGAAAACTAAAAGGGTATAGATTTTATTATCTTAACCGTAGTACTAGAACTTTTGAAACTGAAAATGCCATGTTCATTGAGAATGGTGAAGTTAGTAGGAGTTTGGAACCACAAAATGTGGAAATACAAGAAGTTAGAACTCAAGTTTCTCTACCCTCAACTTTCTCTAGTATTGTTTATCCTAGAACTGTTGAACAGTGTGATAATTTTCTAGAACAACGAATAAATGATTAAATATCTCATAATGAAGTTACCACTAATGAACTTGCACTAAATACCACAAGAAATAGCATTAAGAAGGTCACAAATACGACATAGACCTACCATTTCTAATGATTATGTGGTTTACTTGTAAGAGTCTAAATTTGACTTAAGCATTGTTGATCATGACCCAGCTTCATTTTCATAGGCCACTAAGAATGCTCATTCTAATAAGTAGTTAGATGCGATGAAAAAACATGTTGAAAGCTATGGAGTATAATGAAGTCTGGGATCTCGTTTGATTACCTGAATCATGTAAAGGAGTTGGGAGTAAATGGGTCTTTAAGACCAAGCGCAACTCTGATCGTAATATCGAATGATGTAAAGTTAGCTAAAGGTTTTACTTAGAAATGTGATATTGATTTTAATGAGACATTTTCGCTAGTCTCCAAGAAAGACTCACTCAGAATTATAATGGTTTTAGTAGCTTATTATGACTTAGAGCTATATCAAATGGATGTAATAATTTCCTTTCTAAATGGAAATTTAGATGAGGAACTTTATAAAAATCAACCTAAAGGTTTTGAGTTGAAAGAAAGGAACATAGGGTGTGTAAGTTAAAGAAATCAATATACGGAATTAAACAAACTTCCCATCAATGGTATCTTAAGTTCAATAATACCATTACTTCCTTTGGATTTAAGGAAAATATTGTTGATCGATGTATATATCTAAATGTCAGTAGGAGCAAGTTTATGTTTTTTATTTTGTATGTTGATGACATCTTCCTATCTACTAACGATCTTTGTCTATTACACCAGAATAAGAAATTTCTCTTTAAAAATTTTGAAATGAAAGATATGAGGGTGGCAACCTATGTGATTGAAATTGATATATTCCAAGATAGGTAACAAGGATTGTTAGGGTTGTCCCAAAAAGCATATATCAATAAAATTTTAGAGAGATTTTAGACGACAAATTGTTCAACGAGTTTAGTTTCAATTTAGAAACGAGACAAATTTAGTCTCATGCAATGTCATAAGAACGAATTTGAAAGCAAACAAATGGCACTATCCCTCATACATCTCTTGTTGGGAGCCTAATATATGCTCAGACTTGTACCAAACTAGACATCAGTTTCACTGTCAAAATGCAAGGCAGGTATCAAAGTAACCCAGGACTTGATCATTGGAAAGTCTTGCAAAGAAAATATTGAGATACTTGCAAGGAACTAAAGACCACATGCTCACTTATAGGAGATCTGATAATTTGGAGGTCATTAAGTATTCAGATTCAGAATTTACTGGATGTGCGAATACTAGAAAGTCCACATTTGGCTATCTATTTCTCTTGGCTAGAGGGGCAATATCATGGAAAAGTGTGAAACAGTCAATTATTGATGTGTCCACTATGGTAGCCGAGTTTGTAACATACTTTGAAGCCATGGTTCGAGGAAATTGGCTATGGAACTTGATAAGTGCAATTTGTGCACTTATTTACACCACATTATTAAACTTTTTAAGTCGTCACATTAATAATTTCTTTTTAATTTAGGTTAATTTTCTTTGTGTGTTTAGTGATGGACCCATTCGAAGCAAGTGGAAAGAAATAAGGACAAAATTGAGTAAAATCTATAATTTGGGATCAAATTCCATAAGTTTGAATTTGAGAAGGACAATGGTAGCACAAATGAAATTGTATCAAGGATTAACTTGCAATATTTGCAACAATTGAGGACTTGGAGAAAATTGTGGTATAAATGGGCATCTTGGGCTGATTTCAATGATATAGAATACATATGGGAATTAAATAGAAAAATGGAGGGCTGCCAAGAAAAATATTGGAATTGGAGTTGGAGAACAACCTAGAGAAATTTAATTTTTGACGCCATTGATCAATACTTAGTTCCAATTCTCAGCCAGTAATAATTATATCAATTCATGCAATTGCGACGATC
>NW_019230212.1:0-3211 GCF_002742605.1 Olea europaea var. sylvestris
CACGGGATCCTCAATTGTCGGTCTTCGAAAGCCTATGTAACTTCCTACGAAGACTAGTGGTACTGAAATCCCGAACCATAAGAAGACTAAAGTAAACATAGTTCCGAATGGGACTGCCCCTGATGATTTCTGGCCCCAGATGAGTGCATTGAGTACTAGGAAAATGCTAAAGACTGTAGCTGGGAACAGAAAAGCAGTCCTAAGAGCGATTTTCTTCCATTCAGTTCCTTTGAACATCTTATAAAGACGGGCAGAGGCATAACCGGCAAAGAGCCCCATGAGAACCCAAAGCAATAACATTACCGTCATAAGTCCGCCACGGTTGGAAGGGGAAAGGAATCCGAGTGCAGCAAAGATCATAGTCACAAGTACCACCCCTAGAAACTGTACCCCAGTTCCAACATAGACACAGAGTAATTCCGAGTTATTTGGTGACCTGAAAACATCTGCATGGACCAATTTCCATCCAGTTTCTTCCTGGGCCTCCTCCTGTGTCTCAAGTTCATTATACTTAGAGATGTCCCGATAAATTGTCCGCAGCATTATCATTGCAACCATGCCCGAGAGGAAGAGAACAATCATCAAAGAATTTACAATTGAGAACCAATGGATTTGATCATCTGACATTAGAAGGTAAGTGTCCCACCTTGATGCCCATTTCACCTGACTCTCCTGCAGTGCAGAGCATCATCAGAAATGAGAAGGTAAGTTGAAATTTATGGTGGAAAGAACATTTACACATTTAGTAATCACTTGCAAGTAATGGAAAAAAATGAAAACTAGAATTTATTTTTTCAGGTGATGAAGATGACTGTTATCTTGCATATAACCAGAATTATCAGTTATTTTATCACCTCAAATGCGACATCATAAGTGAATATGGCTTCTTGTTTGTCTTCAACTTCTTGTGGAGAATTTGAGGAGGAAACCATGCGCTTTGCATGGGGATCACACGTCACTAGATGAGTATCCTCACTCCATTGTCCTTCATACTCATGCTTAACGCTAAACAAAAGGCAATATAGAAGATAAGTACATGATGCAATACAAACGCCAAAAGAAATCTATGAAGTAAAATAACAAAAACTTGAGCCCTAGATCAAATTATTAAGAAATGAGACCTCCCTAAAGAGCCTACCTACCTGAATGGTACAACCTCAAAACCCACAATCCTTGCCGCTTCAGTCTGTTGATCCTTATGATACTTGACAGTGAAGCTCAAGTGATTGTGAAGAAAATATTTTTCATCCTTGCTCTGCACAGAAGGGAAGAAAATGCTAGTCAAAAAAAATCCTGCAAATAGCTTACCATGGCAGTTTAGGCCTGATAATTTTACTTACTCCGCTGTATTTTCCTTTTAGCCCAACATGAAAACCAAGCTGATAAACGGGAGGACTATCTTGTTCTTTCCTTGGAATGGGAACAACCAATGGGAGATTATCTAAGATCCTGCCACATGAAGCAGAAGAACTGTTAAATGTTGATGCTTTAAAATAATTTCTAGGGAAATTGGTAAAAGATGTTGGATTTGTTAAACGCAACATATTGACCTACATGTTGACACGATATTCATCTTCAATTTTGTCTTTGAATTCTTTTGCAGTTTTGGCATCAAGTGTAAGTCGACAGACAACATTGCACATCTGAGGTTCCCTCATTTTAAACTGATTCATAGACAGCAAGAAAATGTCAATTCCTAACAAATCAATCAAATGGGCCCGAATTCATAAAGGACATAATACTGACCACATAACGGGAGTTCTCAATGCGATCGCCACGAAGTACTTCCCCAAGATTTTCTCTACTGTCGACTATTGCGTCTGGACGACAGAAAGGAAGAGAATAGTACGAGTAAGGGAGCTGAGTCTTTATAGAAGTCAGTTTGTTCACTTTCACATTCAATGGATCTCCCTGCACCCAATTCAACAAAATAACCAAATAAAGAAAGTCAAATGAGTCATGACATATGACTGACAAAGTGGTAATGGGAAGAATCAAGTAAATGTAGGCAACAATTTAGACAGTGCAGGAAATTTCAAATTTATACCTCCACTAATGAATGAATGCAGAAAGAAGCTACTTTGTTACCCGAGCCTTATTTCTATCTGGTAGATTCGCTTGTTTGGCTCCCATTATAATGAGAATTTTTGGGGAAAATGTATACTGGAATAGCAATTTTTTGGAGAATGTGTGTGGGGGGCGCCGTGGGGGGGGGGAGTGGGTTTACGTGTAATATTGTTTTATTGGAGAATATGTGTTTGATAAGAAGAGATAGAAAAATAAATTATGGTTTTAATGGGAGACAAATAAAAATACAATCACCATTTTTCTCTCTACACCTAAATTTTATTATTTTATCTGCATCCACTGTTCAATTTAAAACTTAACAATATTATTCTATACATCCCCAATGTTCTGAAAAGGCCCCTTATGTTGACCGGTGAGAAGTATTGCATATATTGTAGAAGCAATTCTCATCCCCAGAGAAGGGGAAGGGGAAGGGTCCGAAGGGATAAAGTATGGTGGTGGCAGAGACAAGTTGGACAGACAGGTTGGGAGTGGGGTGAAGGTGGAGGTGCAGGGTGATGAGATGGGAAGGATGATGGAACGGTGGTGGCATGGTAAAATTGGCATTTTGATGAAATAATACCTCTTTTACACACTACTTCCGAAACAACCCTCGTGAAAAGATAGAAGCATAGGGACTTCTCTCCATTTCAGAAGAAAAGTTGAACTTTTTGTTGGTATATGAAGGATGGCTAATTGTCTATTAAAAGGTGGGTCTGAATAGCATCTCACCTTATGGTTTCCTTCTCTGACACTAAGTAAATTGATTGCTACACTGTTTTAAATATTGCATTCTTCATTGAGACAACTTTCAGAAGTTACTTGATGACCATTTGTAAGACAACAGGTTGAATAATCGAGGTGCCGCTTGGCTTAGCCAAGAAATCCTTAGTGTGCATGGACATTGCGCACAAGTGCTTACACCTTAAAGTTTATAGGACACCTACATTTCTGCATTAGAGCCAAGATCTCGAGGGTGGATTTGAATGGCCAATTATTATTTAACAAATGCCATGAAATTACAGAATAGCATGCCATGTTTAAACAGAATTAAATGGCACATGCACTGATTGTAACACTAAGCTAGTTATTTATTACTCAATATCCACCTAGTCTCTTCAAAATCTCATCCTCCATTCCCAGA
>NW_019230213.1:0-11193 GCF_002742605.1 Olea europaea var. sylvestris
GTACCATACACTGAAAGATACTTTACTATTGAAATACTAATATAGAAAGTAAAATAATTATTTCACTTATTAAAATTGATATTTTCTAACTTCTTATAAAAAGGGGAACAAGATGTTACTGTAGATGGAAAGTAAATTAATCCGAAAATACTGTACAAGAGAAGAAAATAAAGTCATTTTTTGTACCTTTTTTTATTATTTTCGGCTAATACCATACCGTTTCTATTTTTTCACTCCTACGACCATTCATATGCTCTTTTTCTGACTTGATGGAGGCGAAAAAAACCATCGAGATAATCAAACAACGACTATATCGTCTTTTTTCATCCTTCTGCGATTTGGGTCGGCATTCCTTCTGCGATTTACTGCTTCCAGAAGCATCCGTTGAATTATTGATTGCTAGAATTGTTCACTACTCGTGCATTCACCAGTGGTAAATGATTATATTCTCCATTCATTTATTTATTTCATGTCTTCTTTTATAAAAAATTGATAATTGAAATAGAGGTTTTGGATATCATCATGTTATTGTAGTTATAAATTATTGATTGGAGTATGGCAATGAAATTTAGGAAACCTTCTTTTCCTAGAAATGAACTTTAAGTTGTGGTTTTATGACAAAAATTCACGTTGTCATCTCTCATCTTTTGGGGTCTTAAATGGGGTTGTAGGAGAGAAGAAAGATAAATGGCGTAAAGAAGTAAGGAAAAATAGATATTGCGTAAACATATAAAGAAAAGTAGGGAAAGCACAGAGAAAAAAGAAAAAAATTACCAAAAAAAAAAATCTCTNAAATAGATATTGCGTAAACATATAAAGAAAAGTAGGGAAAGCACAGAGAAAAAAGAAAAAAATTACCAAAAAAAAAAATCTCTCCGCATTGTGCGGAGACTTTTGCCATGGTGCAGAGAGTTGGCAATTGTCATCTCTCTGCACTATATGTTTTTTGTGATTGTATTTGTTTTAGTTTTTCATCTATCTTTTGGTAAAACAATATGTTATAGTTAAGATATCGTCGTCATTGAAGGAAAAAAACACCTCTCCGAAATGTTTGGATTGTGCGGAGAGTGATTTTTTTTATTTTTTTCAACCGATATCATTACTTGATCAGTACATTTCCATTTTTTTTATATACAATTATATTTAATTTATTTATATAAAATGCTTTAACAATAATAATTATTAAGCTAATAAAAAATATACTAAAAAGGAAAAAAAAAACAAATTTCTCAAAAAATTAGTAAAAAAATGGATTTACCTATTTTTAACTTCGTCTAATTTACTAATTTAATAATTTCAATGAAAAAAAAGTTATGCTGTGTGGAGTCTCCGCACAATTTGTGTAAAGACTCTGCACTGTACGGAGTTCGCACTTGTGTGGAGACTCCGCACAAATAGCACAAGTGAGGACTCCTTTTTTTTTTTTTGCTTAATCATGCAAAACAACTCTCCACGGGGAGTAATGTGCAGACACTTCGCCCTCCGTCCGCACAATGAGTGCAGACATTCAGCACAGTATGTATAGATTGTACGTCGCACAATGTGATGGAGCGCCCACACTCCGCACACATTGTAGTATTTTTTCTTTTATCATTTTTTTTATTTTACCTTCTTTTTTTTAAGTAGAAATATGAGATTTTTGGTAGAATCTATTAAGTGGTCATTGAATCCTAAAAGTTAGATTTCTCTTTGATTTCCTAATTTTATGAAGTTTTTAAATTAAGTTGTTTATGAATGCCTTCTGGTGATATTGAATCTCTGTAAGTTAGAAAACCATAGGGGGGAAAAAAACTCATCTGCATAGTTCAAGAGATCAAGTGAACTCTGCGGACAAAGAAACTCTCTGGACAGTGCGGAGAGTTCACTTTAACTCTCTGCACAGTCCGACCCAGACTGTCCGGAGTTCAAGACTTAAACTCTCCGCATAGTTTGGAGAGTTCACGTGAACTCTTCGCACTGTGCGGAGAGTTGGAAGAAACCTTCCACACAGTGCGGAGAGTTGGAGACTTGAACTCCTGACACTCCGAAGAGTCAATTTAGGAGATAAATGGGGGGAAGTTATAATGCACCCACAAGGCGGTCTTATGTAAGGAAAAAGGGTCATATGAACATGACGTATGATGTTTGTGATGTGAGAGGAAACAACAAACAACATCATTCCACGCCACCTGTTACATTGGATGTAAGTACCCTAAAATTGATACTAATAAATTTCTGACAACTAAAATTTTCCTATTTTGTATTTTAAAATTAGTTTGATGCAACATTGGTGGAAGTGAATTCTCAACCAACAAGAGTACAAAGCGCAAGTATAAGTTCACAGCTTCAAGTACATGATTGAATATCTATTATGTTATTACTTTTTTTTCATATTTGTTGTTCAACGTTGTAGGGGAAGTTTTCTGCAAGAAGAGGGAATCATCCATCGACTAGCCAGCACCAGCTACAGACCATTTGGAGAAAAAATGACGAACCACGAGTAGAAATATCGGAGGAAATGGTGGATAGTTTTCAAGAGATAGAAGTTGTTACATTTTCGCAACTAAGGATATCTAACGTTTATTCTAGGCTACATGTGAAGATGGCTTCGTCGAAGCTAAAATCTGGATATAGCTTACATGCAAACAAAGGAGGATATTACTTATAGCTTCTTTATTTTGAAATGAATGAATTTACATTTATGTAACACGTTTATGTTATGTATAGAATAAGTACTTTATAAGTTTTGGGGTAGGCTTATATCAATTTTTTGTGTAATGACATATTAGCAATATTAATATATTTACCATCTTGCGAAGATAAGTTTTTATTGAGTTTAATTCATTTGCTTGATGTACAATGCTGGAAAGTCTTGCAAAAATCCATTAACATGATCCACAATTTTACCCAACAAACATTAAAAAATACCAATCCGGAGTCAAAATTCCAAAACAACGTGATTCACTACAATTTTATTCAATTATATAGACACATACACTGCTTCGATTACATCTTCCAAGACTTCATGCTAAGATTACAATAACCAAATTCGAAGGAATGACCTAATAACAAAATATGGGAAAACGGCACTAAAAGCGAACTTGTACATTTTCATAGAAAATTTTATGGTTTTCTTCTTTAAGTCTATTCTTCAATCATATCAACCCATTTACTACTATCTTGTACCCGTCATTCGGTGCCGTGTGGGTCCAATCAAAGAAATTGCAAGCCTTATAAATTCCATAGGATTGGTCTCTATCCATGAAGACTTCACATGTCCCAAATGCCCACAATAATGATAGTACAAGAATGACTAATTAAGAAGGGGTCAATTGGTTTTTGAAACTTTTCTGAAATTAATCTTTTATCGTGCAAGTTAAGAACAAAGAGATTAATCAAATAATAAGCGTAAATAAAATAATGATAAGTAAAGAGAAGAGAGTGTACAAACGATATAATTATGAAGGTTCGATCCAAATCAATGATTTACGTCCTTTGTTACCAAATTTTTTGTCACGAGCAATACCATTTCACTATATTGATTGACTTATAATGCAATCAAAACCCTTATAACTCTTTTAATGACTTACAAAAAAGAGCACCAATTCTTCTTAATATTGAGCTTTAAGACCTTTTAAAATGAAACTTCGAATGGGAGATGCATTATTGACACACAAAAGACTTTTGCAATCACCAGGTTAAAGTATGGATTTATTGTGTGATATTAAATTTTTTTTTTAAATAATCATAATAAATCTTCTTATTATACTAATAAAATTACAATTTTTTTTTTTTACAAATAGTATAAAAAAATCAATTTTATTTTCAACAAAAAAACACATTTAAAAATTAGCAATTTCATAACCACTTTTTTTTTTAAATTCCCGAAAATACAATTATGAAAAAGGAAACAATATTGAATTACAAAAACCAATATCTGTCGTATTAAAGACAATATGTGCAGTAAATACGGTATGATGTAAATATGGTATGCTGTAAATACGGTATGTTGCAAATACGGTATGCTAAAAATACGGTATGATAAAAATATGGTATGTTGCAAATACGGTATGCTGCATATATGATATGTTGTAAATACAGTATGCTGCAAATACGGTATAATGCAAATACGGTATGCTGTAATACGATATGCTGCAACTACGGTAAGCTATAAATACGGATTGCTGCAAATACAGTAAACTGCAAATAAGGTATGCGTAAATACGGTTAGCATCGTTTGCCGCCTACTTATCGTATTTACAGGCAACTTACTGTATTTACAGCTTACCGTATATACTGCCTAACATATTTGTAGCTTACCGTATATATGCTACGTGTCATATTTGCAACTTACCGTATATACCAATTTTTGCACTTACAAATACCGAGAATGCAGAACACCGTACATTCACTTACCAAATTGAATGTCAGAAAAAATTCAGATGTTTATCTTTTCGACCTAAGTATAAAATAAATATTAAAATATATGAAACACAAAACATAAACGCATATGAATATGCAATCGATTTATAACATTGTGTTCAATCTTTAATTTTCCAATTTTGAATTGGAAATATAATTTTCACTTAATCATATCAACACTATCAAAAAATACATGCAAAATAGTTTGTATATTTCTTATTCAAGCATGAAATATACAATCATAGTTTTTTTTAGAAAACACAATACCGTTGCAATTGTAAAAATAATTTGTAATTATTTTCTTATATCATAAAAATATTTCTAGATATTATTTCAAAAACTTTTCAAAAAACTAAAATTTATACGTTAATGAAAATACGATAAATACAAAATTCGTGTAACGCACATGATAGTGACTAGTAATAATAAAAAAGTTAAAAGCAGGAGAGGAATGATAAAGAATGAAAGGACTTTTTAAAATATAAAATAAAATTTCACCAGAGGTCTAAACTAAATTCTTTTTATTTAATCCAGTTGTACAAAATAAGTTGACAAAAATGGTTGACAAAATAAGTGTCGATAGCAAAAAAAAAAATAAAAATTCACCAGAAGCCTAAACTAAATTCCTATCAATTAATCTAGTTGTACAAAATAAGTGTCGACTCGTACAAAGTTGGATTACAAAGTATATTACCAAAATCCAAGCCATTGATTTAAAATGATTTAAAAATCTTTTATTGAAATAATTGGTGTGAATGTTATTTTATCAATTAATGTTATTTTGTCAATTAACTTTATAATCCACATTTGTAAGTATAGTATAACTAATTTAAAAACGTATATTTAAAATTATTGATATAGATGCTATTTTATAAATAACTTTTTCAACCAATTTTGTACTAGACTCAATTCTTTTTGCCACTCGACTAATCAGAATGTGGAAACCGTCGCGGTTTGATCCTCGTCTTCCGGTCGATCTATTACTCTGCTTTTGCAGTTTCTGCTCCGTCAATTAATTACTGGGTTTACCAGAATGTGGAAACCGTAAACTGAAATTCGCACTTCTTTCGGTTCTCATTCGCCCCTGTGGTCGCCGCAGGCCCTCCCTAAGAAGCAGACGTCGTTATACTGACGCCGTCGCGGTTTGATCCTCGTCTTCCGGTCGATCTATTACTCTGCTTTTGCAGTTTCTGCTCCGTCAATTAATTACTGGGTTTACTGGTATCTAGTTAAACTTTGTGTAATAATTGTGTTCAATAGGTATAATCCCTAACTGACTGTGTATTAATTTTTAAATCCAGTGCAGATTGATTCTTTGCGGTTTGATATGATAGACATGACCTGGTTCAGTGCCTTGTTAATTGGGGCTAGCTGCCTTGCTCTGGGGTACTTCATCGGAGCCCGGCATTCTGCCCGTATCATTTTCCTGCCCCGAGTAGCTAAAGGCGCTGAAACAGTTGATGACATTAAATCAAAGAACCGTGATAAACTCCCCCTCGAGATCGAAAAACTAGCTGAAATCCTTGAAGATTTTAAAATGGTAAAATGTCTTTTCTCCTCTCCCTTTGTGTGCAGATGTTGGCATGCTTGTACGAGATGTGAAAAACAAGCTTTGAGTAAATTATTGTGATGATAAGTTAGCTTATTTCTTGGATAATTATAAACAGGTTTTGGTCGTAAGAAATGACTTAAAGATGGGGAAAGGGAAGATTGCTGCACAATGCAGGTAACTGTCAACTTGATCATAGTCTCAGCCGGAAATGGTACCTTTTGTATTCAATACTTTCTGTTCATTAGCTGATAATGTTTGCTCATGCGGTTTATTGTTTATTGTAATTCAATACTTTCTTAGTGGCGTCAATGTTTTCATTCACTTGGAATTCTGTAGTTGAGGACTCGAAGTGGGAATAGCAAAAATCAAGTTCAACATGCGAGTGAAACAAAACTACCGCATAAAGTCTTACTCTTCACTGAAGACTGGTTGAGTGTATCTGAAACTTAACACTTACTTTGATAGCCAATGAAACCTTGGTTTGCTTTGAAAGGATAAGGTTGAGCTGCAGGCTAACAGACGGTTTCAATTGAACTCTTTCCAATAAAAGTGCGGGCTTCAGTTTGCTCGACTCTTGCATATATGAGTTATCCATTAATTCTATCTCCCAAAAGAAGAAAAACGAATAAAACTTGCTTTGATGCTGCTTCATTTTTTGCTCTCTGACACTGATACTGCAAAGTCTCAAAGAAATTTAAAGTTGAAAAATTTGAAAGCCCATTCTGTTTAGAGTCCCCATCATAAATGCATGCATTTTATCTCATGCGGGTTGCATTGTTTGTTGACTCTATTATATTCTTTAATGGGAGGAAAAACTAAATATTTTATTGTTGAAAAGTTTGATGCACTTTTCTAATTGGGTCTACTCTTTAATTCTGTTCCTTGAAGTCATAGTTTTGTATGCTACAATTGCAGTAATTTATGAGTCGTAGTTTTGGTTTAACTATTCCAATTAAATAATACACGTAGCTGGTAGGCTCCAATTTACAAGTTCTTCAGTAAATAAATTTACTTGTTCTGACTTCAAGTGAATCAATTTTTGATGATTGATAGTCATGCAGCTTTGGGTCTTTACAAGAAACTTGTAAATCGAGCACCGAAATCTTTAAACAGGTATTCTTTACCTAAGACACAATTTAATTTATTGGTACCGTGAGTTGACGTGTAATATTTATCGACTAAGTTCATTTTATCTGTTTCCATGCAGGTGGGAGATGTGTGGGCAGGTCAAGGTTGTCGTGAAAATTGAAAGCGAAGATGATATGCTTGTTTTGCAGGTAAGAGCCATAGGACTAGTGATGGAGTTGGACGCCAACTAGGCTTTATTATTTTTTTATTTTTTATTTATTTTATCTGTTTAGTGAACTTTAATTAATGTCCTTGGTTAGTGGTTCTTTAATCATTTTGCATCTTAGGCTTTTCATATTTTTCCTGCTATTTAAACCTTTGCAAGACCTTAGTTGTTTTACAAATTAAATGAAAAGACTATTGGAATTTTCCGATTGTTTCGGTACAATCTTCAATTGTAAATCAACAAGTTTGTTGATCAAGTTCAGTTATTCGGTATTTTGTGGCGAATCAACAAATAATTGATTCTTAAATTCTTGGTATTCTTTGGGAATGAACGTGTTTCCGCGATCTTTTTTGTGTTTGTCTCTTATTTTATACTTCCGCCTGCTTCAACTAGCTTCAACTTGAAATTCTCATAGTAGTTTATCAGATAAATCGTGTGTTTGTGTACTTGACATGGCGTAACGTGATACTCATGCCATTTATAGCATGTTTGATGGAATTTATTTGAAAATAATGAGTTATTGAATAATATTTTTTTGGAGAATGTGTGGTTAAAAAGTAAGAAAATCGTGTTGGTTTGTGTGTAAAATATTTTATTGTGTGAATTTGTGGTGAAGAATGGTACTGTAACAAACATTTTAAATCTTTAAAGGATGACAAACAGGGCTTAATATATTGAATAATAGCACACGACACTTTTGAGAAAGACTTGAAGAAACTTACCAAATATTCTTCTATACTTGAGATGCATAGACTAGATAAACTCTGTAGTTCCTAAGCATTTTAATTGAGTACAAATTATTGCTTGTGTACCTGGTTTTTGCCCCAATTTATGAGAAAAAATTGTAATCTTAGCAAGCTGAAAAGGGTTAGGATTTAATTGGTGTAAGATATCAGGTTCTCTGAGGAGCTCAAGATGTTGAACAAAGGGATGTTGATAATGACATAATAATGCACTGTAAATTGTTATCCATGACTTGTATCATTTGATGATGCCTCGACTTGCTAATTTTTGTGCAATTTGAAGTGAAAGGCTAATAAACTGAATTATCAAGGAATCCTTTGACTTGTTGGAAATTGTCTGTCATTAGACTGTTGCCCGACTGCTGATGCACTTCGTCCAGAAGGGGATGGATTTGTTTTGATTTGATATTTTAAACTCATTTTAGGCATGATTTGGCTTAGCCCCCCTGCATGTCGTAGGACTTACCAGTTGAGGTCACCTCCCAAGATTCAAGGGTGAATGGATAGAGGTATCTAGTGCCACAAGGTTATGGAATAGCATTGTCTTGGAATATACCTTGATCTCACAAACAGAAACTTATTATAAGGCCGTCAAAATATATTTCGGGCTTATCTTTTGTGCTTTGCTACAGCATAGAAGTTTATCATGCATGAACCATATTCTATTAATTTAGCTGTATTATAATTTCTTCTTATTTGTACAGGCAAAGGCAAACTCACTGAATTTACAAACACATATTACTATTGATGCTGGGAGAACACAGCTTGCTCCAAGTGAGTTTTAAAGTTATTTATGTTTGTTGTGACTTGGTTTTACATTAATTTACATGTTGCTGTTATTTCCATTTCATAAAACTGATGAAATTTATTTGGTAACCATATATCTCTGCAAAAACGTGACCATGAACATCATGAATGTAATTATGTAAACACCCTTACAGCCTTCACTTAATGAAAAAGAAGCAAATAAAAATAAATTAATGGAGTGAAAGCTGGACTTGTGAGCCACTAGTTCCCCAATTTCATCATTTGTATTCTTGTGTTAATTTATTCTTACAGACCAATCAATACTGTTTTTTATTGCAATTGGTATGGCTATGTTTAATCAAATGGGAGAAACATAATGTTAAACACCTGCAAGCAGAATTTATTCCGCTCCGCAAGAGCAATGCTCTCCGTGGGGTTATGGCGAAGTGGACATAGTTGGAAAACTCAGTTTGTGGAGGATCAAATTCACCATAAGTGTAGTATTTCTAATGAAGATTCTCTATCATCGGAATTATATAAGCTGGTGGATGTAGTCGGAAATATCTCACTTAATGTGTGGTCAAATTTACCATAGGCATATTATTTCTAAAGAATATTCATTATTATCGAACTCCTATGGGCATATCATTTCAAAAGAAATTCCTTTTTATCTGGTTTAAAACATTTTAAACACGAGAGAGTGGATGGCAGTGGATTTTGGCCAATGTTGCAGTAAGAAAAGATGAAAGTGGTTCTTTGTACATTGGCATACAAAGCTCGGGGTAGAATCTATTGCTAATATGTGCAAGCAATAAAGAGAAATAGCGAGAAAGGATGAAGAATTGAAATTAAACTTGATATTTGTTTGTCTTTTCATACCAGACCAATTGTCACTTGTTGGGCTTCGCTAAAGCTTAACGGTTTTATGCATCCAAGAGTTGGAGTAAAGGGATTACTTTTGCTATATATCTCTTGCATTTGCCACATAAACTAACTGTCATCATATTCAAGGTAACAAAAGGAGCCTGTTATCCTTACTTGTCAAATAAAAAATATAATATTTGTGAATTTGTGGCTCATTTTTGTTGCATAATGCTAATATGTACTTTTGGTTATGTCAATGCCATGTTTAATGTAAAATTTACATGCTGCGAAATCAAAAAGTAATTTGTTGTCCAGTGGCTCTGTGTACTTATTTGACAGTTCTAAAAACCTATTGCACCCTAGGACGTGTGTGTTTACCCCCCCTTTACCTGGGCTGCTTTTACATTTTTAGGATTTGTATTTCATCACGCAGTCGTATATTTTTTCTTAACTCTCATCTGGTGATTAAATGAACTTCCTAAAGCAATTATATTAGATCATCACGAAATTTCTATTCTAGATTATTTTCTTTACCGAGTGACAATTTATTTCCTTGATTCCTCTTTTCCAGATTCAAGAACAGTGATGGCAGTTTTAGGTAAGTTTCTTATTTTAATGCCTGCCTATACATGACGTCAAAACATTGTACTGAACATCGACAACAGTCAACAAATGTAACTACGAATTATAGGCGATTTCTGCTCTTTTCAGACCCAGAAGTCCTTTTCTACTACCTCCTAGTATGCAAGTCACCAAATCATTTGTTTGTTTATTCCATTCTTATGCAGGACCCGCAGATATGGTTGACAATTTGACTGGTGGATTGAAGCTTTTATAGTGGAAGTTTTGCTATTCTTTGGCCTAAGCGGTGGAAGGTTATCAGCTCCATTGAAGAGATTTCAAATACTTTATGATCTGAGCTTTTTGCCTTCAGTCTTTGGCCGGACATATAATTGATCACTTTTAAATCATTATTTTAAGTGACAACTTTTGCTTTCAACAGTGATCTCAAGTCGATTGAATCAACATTTCCGTCTTTTATAATAGCTAAGATTGTTGTGCATGATCGCTTCAATGTTACCAAAAAGTTTTATTTTTCTTGCATTCTACATTTTTGCATTTGACCTATAGCACATGCTTTATTAACAAATTGATAAATGATGTGAAAATAAGGTAAATGAATACTTTTAAGGAATAAATTTGCAAAAATTTCAATTTTTGAAACTAAAATCGTTAGGAATTGGTTGCACAAAATTATAACTTCGAGCTAAAGAGAAATATTTAAAACAAAACAATCCGACCTGCCGGATTCGAACCAGCGACCTAAGGATAAGCTGCCATAAACCAACTACAGTCCTCCGCTCTGCCAACTGAGCTAAGGTCGGATTATGTCGTTTAACGACAATTTATATACTTGACAAGTGCTCTGCCTGTTCAGCGCATTTCCAGCAATGGGGGCTAGGGACCCATATGATGATTGGTTTAGGTAGGGCGGCCGGCCCTTCTCGATCCCCTCATTTCAACGCCACCGCCGACTCCATGTCTTCATCAACTGACTCAATCGTCTTTCGACTTGGGAAGAAGTGCCCTAA
>NW_019230213.1:15725-20986 GCF_002742605.1 Olea europaea var. sylvestris
GGGGGGGTCGTCTCTCAGTATCTGCAGCAACCTAGATAATGAATGACAATTTTTTTAATGAGTATCCAGGGTGAGACAATTTCAATGTTTTGTCAACTAAAGTTTGAATGTACTTTTATCTGATTTTGAGTACGATGCCCTTAATTCAAGGAAACAAACAGAGGATTGAAGTTTCTCTAGGCCTATAGACAACCAGCATGATACAAAACTTCAAAGCAAAATAAGGAGCTTTTAAGCACTCAGTCTCAAAGTTATAATGCTTAAATCAGCCCCTGTTTTTCAACCATTATTGGGAGAATAAAAGAGTTTTGAATAGTATTCTTTGGAAAATGTGCGGTTAAAAGTAAAGAAACTTTATTGATTTTTGTGTAAAATATTTTATTGTGTAAATGTGTGGTGAAGAATGATATTGTAGCAAACAATTTAAAATTTTAAAGGGTGCAAAACAGGCACTCAATGATGCAAAGCATTCCGAGTCCTTTTAATGAGTTCAACATTCTACTATGACCATTAAAGTCGCATTGAAATGTCTACTCAGCTTGCTGCAAATCAATGAATTGCCCACTATACACTTATTCTGGGGATGTGCCTTTTTTGGGTGAAACATGCTACCAAATAAAGATCATGATATTCAACCCATGTTAACAAAACTTCATCCAACAATAGTTGCTTATGGATTGATGCATTTGATCTTGGATTTCCTGGAGGAAAGGGAGAAGAAAAAGAACGAAACTGCAATTCTATTAAATATGTAGAATTTCCCGTAAAATAAATGAAACAGAGGTACATATAGCAAAATTATTCCCGTGTGTTGAAATAGTTGTAGCGAAACTAAAAAATTCTAAAAGATTCATCAACTTATTCCAATTAATTTGATAACTCGATATTAATCCTAAACAAAGATTTTCCCATACGCCAACAAAATTTAAGCAGCACCGAATAAAAATTCTGAATTAATGAATCGAATCAAAGAATAAGAACGCGCTTTAACATGAATATGAATTACACAGTTGTATTTGAATCAAAGATGAATATCCATTACTAACCGACATCGTTATACGAACAGCAAATCAATCAGAGGCTATTAGATTGGATTAGCAAACACGGAGGAAACTGATAGACAAAGAAATATATATTTTTATGTAATTATTATTAGCGTCGTGGTTTCAGAAAGTTTTTAAAGATAAGGACAATTCTATGCTTCGGGGGAACACGACTTTTAATGAGATGCTTATGCGACTTTAGTTGGAAATTGGAGGGAACAGGACAGGAGAGAGATCGCTGTCCCGGATAAGGGGGCTCTGCATCCATTCTTACTTTCTTCTTACAATGAAATTTCACAAACAAAAAAATATAAATAAATAACATGTTTTAAAGAAATGGAAAAAGATGGTAGAAATGAATTAAATTTGTGCATCAGTTGAGCTCAGGAGAATTTATGGCTGCTTCAAACACCTATATTCAATGTAACTACCTGAATCCCAAATTCCCCACTGTCAACAATGACCGATACTATGCAAACCATCCGATAATCACAATGATCGACCATTGCTCTAGCACAGAGCACCTCAGACAAATCCATGCGCAAATGCTCCGAACTGGCCTCTTTTTTGATCCTTACTCGACTAGCAAACTCATTCAAGCATCTGCTTTGTCTCAATTCTCCAGCATTCAGTATGCTCGCAAAGTATTCGATCAAGTTCCCAACCCTAATCTTTTCTCTTGGAACGCCCTTATTCGTGCGTACTCTTCGAGCCCCGTTCCCATTCATAGCTTCTTGATGTTCATTCGACTAACTCATGAAGGTAGTGAGAATCCCAATAAGTTTACTTACCCTTTTGTGATCAAAGCCTTGGCCGAGCTCTCGGATTTGCAGGTTGGAAAGGGACTTCATGGAATGGTGGTTAAGTCGGGGTTTATTTCCGATTTGTTTGTACTTAATTCATTGATTCATTTTTATGTTGAATGTGGTTGTTTGGAAATGGCATACCAGGTTTTCTTGAGTATGCCGAAAAGGGATGTTGTTTCTTGGAACTCCATGATCAATGGCTTTGCTCAAAGGGATTGTGCTGACGAGGCATTAGATTTGTTCCAAGCAATGGTGGGGGAAGATGTGAAACCGAATGATGTAACGATGGTAGGGGTTTTGTCAGCTTGTGGGAAAAAATTGGATTTGGAGTTTGGAAGGTGGGTGCATTCTTATATAATGAAGAATGGTATAAGAATGAGTTTGACTTTGAGTAATGCCGTTGTTGATATGTATACCAAGTGTGGGAGTATCGAGGAAGCCATGAGATTTTTTGACAAAATGGAGGGGAAGGATATTATTTCGTGGACAACTATGCTTGCTGGGTATGCGAGGTTGGGGGATTTTGATGCAGCTAGAAGTCTTCTTGCTGCAATTCCTTGTCAGGATATCGCTCCATGGAATGCTCTTATCTCGGCTTATGAACAAAATGGTAATCCTAAGGAGGCTTTAGCCATTTTTAATGAGTTGCAGCTTAGCAAGAAGGCTAAACCTGATGAAGTCACCCTTGTTATTACCCTGTCAACCTGTGCTCAGTTAGGGGCTATGGATTTGGGTGGGTGGATCCATGTGTACATAAAAAAAGAGGGAGTAAGGTTAAACTGTCATCTCATAACTGCGCTGATTGATATGTATTCTAAGTGTGGGGCTTTGGAGAAGGCACTTGAAGTATTTCACTCGGTTGACAAGAGAGATGTATATGTATGGAGTGCTATGATTGCTGGTTTGGCAATGCATGGTTTCGGTAGGGATGCAATAGAATTGTTCTTGAAGATGCAAGAGGCCAATGTGGAGCCTAATTCTGTAACTTTTACCAATTTATTGTCTGCCTGCAGTCACTCAGGGCTAGTTGAGGAAGGTAGAGACTTTTTCCGCCAAATGGAGCTAGTTTATAATATCGTGCCTGTTGTGAAGCACTATGCTTGCATGGTTGATACTTTTGGTCGAGCAGGTCTATTGGAGGAAGCCATGGAGTTTATCAAGAACATGCCTATAACCCCGTCTGCTTCTGTCTGGGGGGCTCTGCTTGGGGCATGTAGACTTCATGGCAATGTTGACCTAGCTGAACATGCATGTGCTCGTTTACTTGAATTAGAACCTCAAAATCACGGAGCTTATGTGTCACTGTCTAATATCTATGCCAAATCAGGGAAATGGGACAAGGTTTCAGAGTTGAGGAAGGTTATGAGGGAGAACGGTCTGAAGAAAGAACCAGGTTGCAGCTCGATTGAGGTTGATGGTATTGTTCACGAGTTTCTAGTCGGAGACAATTCTCACCCTCTATCCAACAAAATATACTCAAAGTTGGAGGAAATTGCAGCTAGATTAAAATCGGTGGGATATGTACCAAATAAGACACAACTACTTCAACTTGTTGAAGAAGAAGAGATACAGGAACATGCATTATATCTTCACAGTGAGAGGCTAGCTATTGCCTTTGGACTTCTTACTATAAGCCAATCTCAACCTATTCGGGTCGTGAAGAACCTTCGTGTTTGTGGAGACTGTCACTCTGTTGCTAAGCTCATATCTAAACTTTATAATAGGGAAATAATTATACGAGATCGATACAGATTTCATCATTTCAAAGGAGGATATTGCTCTTGTAAGGATTATTGGTGAATATTATACTCAGATTCGCATCTAAAATTATATTCTTGCATGAACTGAACCTTAGAACTTGAAAGCATTGAACCCAAGGACTTTCTGGTGTAGATGTTACTTCAACTAACGGCACTGTGAAAAGAACATTTGCACAGAACTTAATAGGCAAGAGAATTATAAAAAGTCAAGATGCAAAATTTCAGCCAGTCCACCATTCAAGATGTCGAAGCAAGTGTAGATAATTGCTGTAACATTTGTAAAATATCATGTGTTATACGGTTTTCCATCTGGGATTTAGAACTTAGAAGTACCGTTTACAAACTTCATACACAGGTCTCCATACATTATTTTCAAAAATGTGGCAAAAGTTGAGATGGATCGCAGTCTAAAATCTTCCCACGACCCATATGTGAGTAGATGCTTTTTATGTTGCACTTGAAGCAAAATATAATCAATAATGCTACTAGTACAAAGATGGATGACAAAATAGGTTGACAAAGACGTGTACGGCCGAGATCACGTCTTTCGGACGGTTGAGATTTTACAACACCCAAGTGAGAGATATTGAGTTGCATTAATTCCACCAAAAAGCTGCAAATGACAGTGAGCTCACCCATTGACCACACCACAACATTTCAGTCGGGATTTCAAAAGAAATTTGAAATGTTGGATTCTCATTTCTCTTACCTTCACCATCGATTTTTGAATTTCCACTTTTTAGTAGGTTATGTATTAGTCCATTTTTTAGTAGGTTATGTATTCATGAAATATTCGAACATTCAACGGCAATTTATACTCAATGGTAGCACATATGGGTTTTACACCCTAAGAGATTACTAACCATCCAACGAACACACAAGATAGGATGACGTACGAAACATAAATTATAACTATGAATCATTATCTCCTCCAACGGTTTTTAATTATAACTATGAATTCATATTTTCAGAGACCCAAATATCACATCTTTTCCAAATATTAATCCACTTTTCTCTTTGTTTTTTATTTTTTGTTAGAATGCAACAAATAGCATTTTGTATCTTTTTCCTCCAACAAAATTATTCTAAAACTGCCTCATCAACCACATAAAACAACCTCCCACTTACTAATAAAGTGAACCCATCATGAATTTATCGAGTAATCTTCAATAGCATTGAAACGAGAATTAACAGTAAGAAGTTAGAGAACTTCAAGTCAAAAATATTCTCGCCACTTAGAATTAATAAAAATATATTGCCAGCCTCAAAGCACGTTGGATGAATATAATGCATCTTTCGAGCACAATACTAATAACACTTCATATTGCATATGCATATCACCTTAGAGCCACAATTCTAGGGTCGTTATTGAACAAAAGCTATGCCGCATTTACAAAGTATACAACTACAATATGAACAACATTAATAACACTTCAACTGCCCATATCAAAAATGAAGGTGAGAGAAATAATCCCATCAGTACATTGTCTGTTCGCTTGAATTCAAATGGTCCCACCATGATGCGGTAAATATGAATAGCTATACGGCATCGCATGACCTAATGTGCAAATCAAAACTGTAACGCCCCGACCCCTAGTGGACCGGAACGCTACTTACTTTACTTAGCTTAACCGGTGGTTTAGTAACAAGTG
>NW_019230213.1:25796-29640 GCF_002742605.1 Olea europaea var. sylvestris
ACCATTTGACATACGAACATTTCTTCAATATAGAGGGGTATGCCGTACCAGAGTACCATTTGACATACAGCCATTAACATAGAAGGCTATGCCGTACCAGAGTACCATTTGACACACAAACATTAACATGAATCAAAACTAATAACTTAACACGATTAAATACATTGCACCTCTATCTACCTTGATTGATGCTTTTGAAAATTTGAGAACTTGGATTGAAAACTTTGATGAAACTTGGGCGTTGAAAGAAATGCACTCCTTGGATGTTTGAAAACCGTTGAGAATTGATGCTTGAAAACACTTCTTAAACTTCTAGGAAAAATAGTTTTCCTCCCTCTCTTTTTCTCTCTTGGAAACTCTTTCTTTAGTATGTAAAAGCTCTTGCTTTTGGTGTGAGAAAAAATGAGTGAAATGAGGTCTCTATTTATAGGTAAATATCACATAACTTAAAGCAAATGAAGGGTCAAATTTCATTTAAGAGAGAAAATATGGGTGTCATTTAAGTTTGAGGTTAAATGCTTCAATTTAGTGGGGTTTTTATTGTCAAAAACGTGGGTGGCCCTTTGAGAAAATAATTGATGAAAATAAATATTTAAATTCTAGAGAAAAATGAGAATTTTCATTTCAGGCAGTTTCGGGCGACCGGTTGTAGTCCGATTGACACTGCACAGCTTTCAGTTTTTCTATCATAACTTCTTCTCCCGATATCCGATTGAGGTAATTCAAAGTGCGTTGGAAATCTAACTCAAAATTCTACAACTTTTATTTAGATATCATTTTCCAAATCGAGGGTTTCCTATGTCGAAAATGGGTCTCAAATGAGACTAAAAATCTGAAGTATACTTTAGTCATCCAATATTTATGTCTTAGTGCCACCAAGGTGTCTAGAATTATTTGGGGTTCTACAAAAACATCCTTCGTCGAACTCCTTTTTCTAATTGGAAAATCAACGGCATAAGCATATCTTGCATAAAAATCGTACACTTCTTTTTCATCCTTAAACTGCATACCGACCTCAGGCTCAGTAAAATCATCTCTTCCTACAGTTTCCTCTTCCACAGTGTTTACATTGTCGTCCACATCATTATTTTCAAATTCAACGAACGAAGCATCTTCCATACTCTTTTTTTTTTTTTGCATAACCTAACAAACTATTTATTAATATATAAAATGTTTACGAACCAAAAAATGCAGAATGCTAGAGATCTCTGTAGATTTTGAGTTTTCTGTTAGCCTCACATTCAAATTATTTACAACATTTTTTTCTCACACAAGTATTATTATTATTAAAGTAAAACAACACATGTATCTTCAATGCCATAATGCTAGAAATTAAAAGCTTCGAATTTCTACTTTCATTAATGGGGATATCTATAACTCATAAACAAAGCTGGAAATAGTTAGAAAAAATTACTGTGTTGTTTTTTTTTTTTTAATCTGTCTCCAAGTTTGCAAAAAATTTCACCACTACAGAAATAATTTCAGCTCAACATAACCAAGAAATTCCAACCTTCAAAACAAAAGTATCCGCACCTTGTGTTGCCGGAGGTTGGGGTAGAGAAGATGGACCGGAGATGCGAGCTCCCAGACCATGTCGATGCTACGTCTCTCGCTACTTGCCCGTCGGATTTTTGCTACACTATGTTGCCCGAAATGTTAAATTTTTTGCTTCAATTTCATGGAGCAAAAAGGGGATTTTATTGTTATTACCGATTGTTGGTGGAGTTTGGCACCTAAAGTCCTACTTGGTTCTTGTGAAATCCCGGCTGAAATGTTGTGGTGTGGACAAAAGTTGAGCTCACTGTCATTTGCGGCTTTTTGGTAGAATTAATTAAACTCAGTTTCTCTCACTTGGGTGTTGTAAAATCTCAGCCATCCAAAAGACGTGATCTCGAACGTACACATGTCTTTGTCAACCTATTTTGTCATCCATCTTTGTACTAATAACATTATTGAAATATAACATCGTAATCATCACAAATATGCAGAGAAGTGAAGCTTATCCAGTAAGTCAAAAACCTTTGATGAGAAGAGGAAGCATGTTTGACAAAGTTTTTAAGTGCTTATAATCTGGTCATACATCATTTTTAATCAAACATTCTTTATGGAACACAACTTTTATCTACTTTTTTAACCGCATATTCATTGAGACATGCTGCTTATAAGTGAACACATATGTAATATTCAGATTGTGAAGCTATTAAATAGATAAACGCTCGATTTTTGGCTTGTATATAATTCTCAACGTATAATCAACCAGTACTGGATGCAGATGCAAGACATACCAATTGTTCTGTAACATTATTCGTATGCTTCATCTTATACTATTTGCCTTCTTCCCCTGTTTTTTTGATCATGTTTCTATCTAGTACCGCATACCAATGAATGAGTCGGAATTGATCTCATCATTATCCCCAGTGAGTGAACTTGTAGAAAGAAATTGATCTTATATTCGAGTTGAGGATTCATGAACCTAATGAATACAAGGGAGGAGGTAGTGGGGGCTAGCATTGTCCCTCGGCCGTTATAAAAGCCTAAGAAGAAATTTTAGAATTTTGGCCCAAATATTACCATTAGCGCAGCTCTTGTATCTCAACCCAAGTTCAATACTCAATTATTCAAATTATATTAAAGAGATTACAATTATTAATTACTCTTTTCATGACATGAAATGTGAATATTTTACTGTCAACTTAGATATTTTATTTAATGTATGTTTGACTAAACTTTACTTATAATTATGAAGTAAATTTTATTTTAGAGAATTTGTATTGATTATATCTAAAAGTAATTACTTATTTTAATAGTTAGAGACACTAAATATTTTTCTAAATAAAAATTAATTAATTTTTTAATTCTATGTATGTTTTCATTTATTATTTATTCATGTTTATAAAAAAATTACTTATTTTGACCATAAAATAAATATTATAATCAAAATAAATAACTTACTATAGATTTGATTTGACAATAAAAAGAATATTTATTAAAACTTATTTATTTATAGAGTAATCTATATATGAGTATATTCTAGAAATCGAGCAAAAAAGGGACATGAATTAAATTTAATTTCTTTAACCATCAAAATTCTTAGGTGATTTTTCTCACTTTGAAATGTAGCGATACAGAGGATTGAAAAACACACCAAATAATATTTTGAGACAATAACATATGGATTATAGTGATACATTATTGATTGTGTGTTTCGATCAAATTTTCAGTTATTTGAAAAGACTGGTTGTCAAAATTATTAAAAGAATATTCATTAAGTAATTTTTTAATTTTTCATTGGTGGATATATATTTTTGCTTATTTCTATCATGATTTGGTGGGTTTAGATTTTTTAAGATAAGTGTCGATTTTCTATTTGATAAAAAAATACAAAGATTTAGTGGAATATCTTAATGTAAGGCATCTAAACTTTTTGGTTGACGCTATTTAAATCTACAGTTTCTATTTATGTATCCCACTCTATATACATCTCTATTAAAATATTAAAATTTTACTATTTTCATCCACATCAAATTTCAATATTATCCTTATGAAATTCATTCATTTAAACATTGTTATAGATCTATACAAATTTTATATATTCATCTCACTATAAATAAATTTTTAATACAATTTCAAAAATCTTAAAAATCACTATATTCATCCATTCACTATCAACAATTAATCTGATTCTTACTTTTCATTTTTTATATTGTCTTGTTGGTACTTTAATCTTTGGTTATAATGGTTAGAAAACTTTTTCTTAGATTTATAGGATTCTGTAAAAATATACTGCTCAAGCAACCAGGCAAATAATCATTTTTTTTATTTCTTTATGTTATTTTATTTTATT
>NW_019230213.1:29954-54600 GCF_002742605.1 Olea europaea var. sylvestris
TATATATATATATATATATATATATATATATATATATATTTGACCATAAAATAGATATTATAATCTAAATAAATAATTTGCTATAGATTTGATATTGATAATAAAGTGGAACTTTTTGAATCTGAGTTATCGATCTTTCGAAAAATGTTTACTTTAGAATACATAACTCTAAATAACTTAATTTTAACAATAAAAATAAACACACAATAGAAATTAGAATTTGGAATATTAGAAAAAAATTCTTCAAAATTAAGAAAATATAAAATTCATGGGAATTCAAAGGAAAAACATGATTGGAATCCATGGTTTTGTTAAAACGTTGCCTAATTCACTATTGTAATAGCCAATTAATAAATTACTTATTTGCGATGTTAGACTCAATCTTCCAATTTTAGTAAATTACATATCTCGAGCGAAATTAACCCTAATTGATTGGTTTAACCTACTAAATCTTATGTCAATTAAAACCAAAAAATCGCATTAATTTTTTGAGAAAATAGCTCACTAGGTCACCTAAAGTTAGGGATATATCTCTTTCCCTTATACAAATCTATAATTTCTACTATTCGATCTAAAATGCATAATTTTCTCTCGAACAATGTACAAATCACTAAACATAATTTTCTACTATTATGTACAATGTACAAAGTTAGTAGAGTTTCTACTATTTGATCTAAAATGCATAATTTTCTCTAGAACAATGTACAATTCACTAAACATAATAATTTATTGGACATATATGATTGGTTTAACATATTATATCGTATGTCGATTAAAACCAAACAATTGCATTAATTTTTTGTGAAAATAGCTCATCATGTTACCTAAGATTAGGGGTATATTTCTATCTCCTATACAAATTTAGGGTTTCTACTATTTGATCTAAAATGCACAATTTTTTCTTGAATAATGTACAAGTCGCTAAACACAATAATTCATTGGACACATAAATGAAAGTGCAAGAAATATAATAGTAAAAGCATATGGAAATAATTAACTTAACATAAAAGAGCAAATGTTAAAATTAATTATAGTGAGGCTAAATTACTATTATAAATCCCAACAAAGACACTTAGTCCATGTTATATAAATGATAAATAGGAAAATATTTATAACAATGTATTACAAATATGGCAAAATAATTGAGAGAATGCAAGATTAAATATATAACCCTTTTTGTTTGGATTCTCGAAGATGATAATGGCTTGAATCTTGTATTCCCCAAATATTTCTCCACCTTCCTTGATGTATTTTCCCTTTGTTACTCTAGATTCACTCTCAAAATACCAAGAAAAAGAAAATAAAATAAAAGGAAAAACACAAAAAGAAAAGGAAAAAGAAAGATAAAAGAAAAATGAAGATGTAAGAATATTTGGACATATACATGGGCGGAAGTAGAAGGGGCAGTACTAGGCTACAGCTCAGCATTGTCCTCAGCCCATATAAAAACCTAAGAATAAATTGTAGAGTTTTTGTCCAAGAATTGACATTAGCCCAACTTTAGTTTGAATCTCAACCCAAATCCAATGTTCAATTATTCAAATTATATTAAAGACACTATAATTACTAATTACACTTTTTATGACATTTATGAAATGTGAATATTTTATTGTCAAATTAAATATTCTATTTGACACTAAATATTTTTCTAAATTTAAAAGTAATAATTTTATTAATTTTTAGGTATGCTTTCATTTATTACTTATATATATATATATATTACCTATTTTGACCATAAAATAGATATTATAATCTAAATAAATAATTTGCTATAGATTTGATATTGATAATAAAGTGGAACTTTTTGAATATGAGTTATCGATCTTTCGAAAAATGTTTACTTTAGAATACATAACTCTAAATAACTTAATTTTAACAATAAAAATAAACACACAATAGAAATTAGAATTTGGAATATTAGAAAAAATTCTTCAAAATTAAGAAAATATAAAATTCATGGGAATTCAAAGGAAAAACATGATTGGAATCCATGGTTTTGTTAAAACGTTGCCTAATTCACTATTGTAAGAGCCAATTAATAAATTACTTATTTGCGATGTTAGACTCAATCTTCCAATTTTACTAAATTACATATCTCGAGCGAAATTAACCCTAATTGATTGGTTTAACCTACTAAATCTTATGTCAATTAAAACCAAAAAATCGCATTAATTTTTTGAGAAAATAGCTCACTAGGTCACCTAAAGTTATGGATATATCTCTTTCCCTTATACAAATCTATAATTTCTACTATTCGATCTAAAATGCATAATTTTCTCTCGACCAATGTACAAATCACTAAACATAATTTTCTACTATTATGTACAATGTACAAAGTTAGTAGAGTTTCTACTATTTGATCTAAAATGCATAATTTTCTCTAGAACAATGTACAATTCACTAAACATAATAATTTATTGGACACATATGATTGGTTTAACATATTATATCGTATGTCGATTAAAACCAAACAATTGCATTAATTTTTTGTGAAAATAGCTCATCATGTCACCTAAGATTAGGGGTATATTTCTATCTCCTATACAAATTTAGGGTTTCTACTATTTGATCTAAAATGCACAATTTTTTCTTGAATAATGTACAAGTCGCTAAACACAATAATTCATTGGACACATAAATGAAAGTGCAAGAAATATAATAGTAAAAGCATATGGAAATAATTAACTTAACATAAAAGAGCAAATGTTAAAATTAATTATAGTGAGGCTAAATTACTATTATAAATCCCAACAAAGACACTTAGTCCATGTTATATAAATGATAAATAGGAAAATATTTATAACAATGTATTACAAATATGGCAAAATAATTGAGAGAATGCAAGATTAAATATATAACCCTTTTTGTTTGGATTCTCGAAGATGATAATGGCTTGAATCTTGTATTCCCCAAATATTTCTCCACCTTCCTTGATGTATTTTCCCTTTGTTACTCTAGATTCACTCTCAAAATACCAAGAAAAAGAAAATAAAATAAAAGGAAAAACACAAAAAGAAAAGGAAAAAGAAAGATAAAAGAAAAATGAAGAAGAAGCCGCCCCAGCCCCGCAAGAAAACCGTCCCAGCTGCCCCATTTTTTAATTAGCATTAAACCCTAGGAAAATTGTAGCCTTGGTCCCTAGAATTTCGGACAGAAGCAAGCCGGTCCCCATTCCTTTTAAAATGGCGCCTAGGCGCCAACTCTGAGGTTCCTGTTTTCAAGTTTTTTCTTTTTTTTGGTCGTTTTCTTTTCCTTCATACATACAAGTTCTTTAACAATTTGCATTTAAGGTCCCTAAACTTTGATCTCATACAATTTAGTCTTCAAATTTACATATTGAAATGTGATTTACCTTTTTTTAAGAGAAAAAAAAAGGTTGAACCCATGAGTTTTGTGAGGGATGTAAATTGCGGGATGTGCCTTAACATACCAGGGAACAAGAGTTGTCTGTACATTCCACCTACAAGAAGTTCAATTCCATTTTTCAGGAATCGAACCCCCACACAGTCGACTGTCAACAAGACGTGAGATAACCTCATTCCTGTCATTTGCACCACTAGATTATGCTCCGGGGGCTGATTTACCTTTTTTTTTTCAATGAATGCATGAATGTAAATATTTTCTGTATTTATAACATGATTTTTTTTTTTTTTAATAACATGATTGTTACTAGAATTCTAGGATAAGGAAGAAGAAGAATTAATAAATGGAATAATGTTATTTAGATTTAGTTGGACTACGTCCACTGGCTGAATTGGTAAGGGGCGGCCAATTAGGCTCCCTGTTTGAACATCTTTACCCATATTATTTATAGGGAGGATTATTTAAAATCATGTATACACTGATTATTTATTATTTGATGCAATATGATAAAATACTTCCATTGGTCAAATGCGATGTTGGACGACAGATAATCTTTGGTGAATGGCATTATTCTTGATAAATTACGACCGAATTCCGATCGCCAAACCAAATTGGAAAATCAATTTAGGTCAATAACCCAGGCTCAATCCTCGTTGGCCGTGGTATTCGAAGCAAAGGAAAGGCATTAGGGCTGAAACGGACTCATCGATTGGTGAGTTTTCTAAACCCTTCCCCTTTTTTCTTAAAAAATAATCCTTTTTTATTGTATGATTTATTTTTCCGCTTGCTGGAGTCCGATCTACTTTATTACCATGGATGCTAGTTTTTGATGTTCTTGATTTACTGATTTTTCTTGTTTATTGGTATAATGATCAAGTTTGATACAATTGAATTTGGATGAACGTGATGTTGCTATGAACTCGATGGCTAAAGGATAGGAATTAATTGCCTGTGGAATTTTTTTTTTTAGGGATTTAAATGGTAGATATAATCCAACCTATAAGGGCTGTTTATCGTCCCAAAACTTTAAGGAAAGAAGAACATTAACACCAAGCAAGATAGATGGATAGGGCGAAAGAAAATGTATTTACTGTCAAGCCAAATCTGATCAGATTAGCACCAGGAAATTTCAATTAAAGGGGTTGGATTCAATGAATCCATTTCACTGTACACAATTAAACAAGCTATAAAAGGAAAACAAAGAAAGTCGTGTTTACAACTTAAAGAAACATATGCATTTTTTTTTTTAAAACAAGTGTGTTCCCTCCAGCGAAGATTTGAGAATAGTTAACTGTTGGGTTAGACTGTTCCTGTGCCTTCTTCAAATCTACAGCAGTCAAGGTTCCCTTCTCTACACCACTTGTTCACAAGATAATTTAAGAGCTGCTCGGGCTTTTTCAAATTTATCGCAGAATGTATACCGCTATTCTCTGACAGTCCATTTTTCGCAAGTCCAAGGGACCGAGATCATCATTTTTTCGAAGTATTGGTTTTCATCTCTGTTGTGATCATTGTTTCTTTTGTGGGTTTTATGATCAGGTTTACTTTCTTTAGCGGACTTATCTTTTGTATTTAGGTAGTTTCAATTTTATGCAGCATACATTTTGTTTTCCACGGCATACATCATAGTATTGTTATCAGCTGATTATGAGTTAAAATACTCACTGCCTTCATGCCAACGTTGTCATCCCAAATTTATTTTTGGTATTAACTATTAAATTACCTGAAATTATAATGCCTGTATTTTTTCAGTTTATTGTTCTTGAATAAAAAAATGACCTTGCCATGAGCAATTTTACCGCCACGATATGGCTTGAGAGTTGAGATGATGTTAAGCTCCCGTTTGGCCCCCATTATTTGCCATTTTAATTTTTGGAATAGCCTTTTTTTAAAGAATGAGTGGTTAAAAAAGAAGAAAATTTTTTGGGTTTACGTATAATATTATTTTATTGAAGAATATATAGTTGATAAGAAGGGAGAGAAAAGTGAATTATAATTTTAATGGGGGCCAAACGGGGGCAAAAATTAGATTGAGGCTGATGCAGAAAAAAAAAATAAAAAAATAAAAAAATTGAACACAACAATCTTCAAACTATTGATTCCAAATTGAACGCCGATTTGGATTGAAAGAGAAGTGGAAACCTCTGCACTTCACGATATTATTCATGAAAAACTACCACCTTATCCCTAATGAAGTTTATTTATAACCCCATAAAGATTAAAGCTGTAAATGGAAAGTTGTAATGAAAATAAACAAAGTGCAATTAAATAAAATAAGTTCCCATCAATTAAGTTCCAGCAGAGTACATCTATTTCAATCTTCTCTTGATCTGCCGTTATTATGCATGAATTTGGTCATGCCATAAAATAAGCTGTCATTTAACTCATTTCTATCCTCCTGTGATCTGTTCTCATTATGAATGAGCTGGGTCATGATATAAAATATGGTATCATCTGGTAAGCTCCATCCGAGACCATTGTTTCAATCCTCCCTTGGTTTGTTCTTCTTTGGACGTGTAAATTGGGCCTTGGATTTGTTGACAAAGCTCTCGTGTCGTACAGAAACAATAGTCACTAAGATGATATTGAATATACTAACTCAACGTTAGTTATTTTTATATGAAGGATGAAATAGCAGCACTGCTGCATCTGTCAATTCACTTCCTTTTTATATTTATATCTTGTACTAAACAGATACATAAAAAACATGCAAATTTGAGACCTTACCTTGGGACTTGTTTATGAGACTAGTTTCTTAATTCTGTGTCAGTCTTTTTGGTTTCTGAAATCGAATATGATATGTTTTTGTCAAACTTCCTGAGGTTAAATAGCTTCTTAATTTGCTTCGTCAGAGTCCCTATGGTTTCTGAAATAGAATACGGTATTTTTTTGTCAGGCTTCCTAAGGCTGCATGGCTGCGTTGGCTATTTTTGCATAGATGGCAGATGCTATTTGCTTACAGATCTTGCATGTACGTCAAATATTTGCTGGAGATTGACACTGCATTTATCAATGGTAAACCTTAAAGCCCCTCACCATCCAGTTATATCTTATAGGCCTATTCAACCTTCAGATTTAGAGGTTCTTGAGAATATTCATGGTGAACTATTTCCTATCAGGTCAGATGATCTTGTCAAAGTCATTCCTGCTTTAATGCAATTGGAGCTTTGAGATGGCTTGATAGTTTACTGAGAATAAGTTTGAATTCTTTTTAGGTATGAGTCTGAATTCTTCCGCAATGCTGTCAATGGTCGTGATATCGTGTGCTGGGGAGCTGTTGATCGCAGTTGGCCCCATGCTCAGAGCAATGAGCTTATTGGATTTGTAACCGCCAGGGTTGTTCTGGCAAAAGAAAGTGAGGTGAGCATTGATCTACCTAGTAATTAATTAAATTAGGCCTTACACATAAAAATATCGATTTTGAACCAGATAAAGGCCTAAATATTTCTCACTGCCTATGGAAACTGATTTCCTGTTCAAGATTTTACTTCCATTAGATGTAGCACATCTACCATTGATTATAGTTTTAATGATTTTCTGCTATTGATGCTATCAAATTTACATTTGTACTGCAGGTAGAAGATTTTATCAGTTTTGACTCGTCAAAACCTGACCAAACACTAGTATACATTCTGACTCTTGGAGTTGTAGAATCTCATAGGAATCTTGGAATAGGTAACTCTTCCACACACACACACACACAAACGTACACTCTATCACGGTCTCTCTTTAGAATAATTTTCCTTTTCCATTTTGAAAATTGTTTCTTCTGAATTTTCTCTGGTTTTTAATTTTCAGCTAGTGCACTTATCCACAAGGTCATAAAATATGCCTCAAGTATCCCAACTTGCAGTGCTGTTTATCTACATGTGATTTCATATAATAATGCTGCCGTCCATTTGTACCAGAAAATGTCCTTCCAGTGTGTACGACGGTTGCACAATTTTTACCTTATCAATGAGCAGCATTATGATTCATATCTGTTCATCTACGACGTAAATGGTGGTCGATCTCCTTGCACGGCCTTGTGAGTAAAAGCTACCCCACATGATCTTCTAAGGATAACTTAAAATTTCTTAGTGTATGTTTGTTATAGGATTTTGTATATTAAAAGTTGTGTTTCTTATGGAATCTCTGGATAAAAATGATGTTTGACCAGCTTATCATCTTAATGAGGTAATATACCACACCCCTAGGGCTGGACGGACCCGAACCAATCATCAATAGGATTTTTGAAATAAAATAAAATAAGAAAGAGACAATTAGAGATTTTGTATGTCCCCAATGTTGCTTTATTTGAAGATTTGGAAAAAAATTGCAATCTCGAAGTTATTGGGGGTAATCTACGCCCAGCATAAACTTCGCAGGATATGAGACTCTGCTCACTGGATCCCTTTACTGATGAAACACTCGATTTGATTTTGTTTTCGTACTTATTTTGGTACATTGAAGACATGCATTTGTCTTATGTCAAGCTTTATATTCTGGCATTTCTTTTCATTGAGGAATGTTTTTTTGGACAAGTATTTTTACGGCCTAAAGGTCCTTATTTTGTAAAAAAGATGAATGCTTGATAATCCTGAGGGGTAAAATGATGAAAACCTGCTAAAAGGAAATAATTACATGAAGAAACACGGTGAAGTTTCGATTGATTGCACTTCCTAATTGAATTCTGAATTTAATTACTCAAAGTGGAAGCTCGTAAACTATGGTGCTTTAATAATCCATCTCCGTTTTATCTGTTCACTGTCATTGCTTCTCCCAAGTTTTGTCATTTTTATACTTTGCTTGGTAAGAGGAGCCATTCTTCTTCTTCCACAAAGTGCTATCATCTGAATATTCACATTATGCATTGTTGAATCAATATATATGCTTTACTAACAAGTATGCTTTGAATTTGCAGAGAGCTTGTCACGCTTTTGGTAACTTATGTGAAGAGCTTAATCAACTTGATGGTTGCGAAGCTGTGGAAAAATGAAGACAAGAAGATTTCTAAATGGCCCGCGAGCAAAGAATCTAGCTACCTTCTCCCAGTGGTTCAAAATAAGAGAAGTATCACAGCTGAGGTTGCTCGGTGTCAATATCTCTAGTCTTTTAATGCATCTTCATGGCTTCAAACAGGGAATAAGGTCATAACTTAAAATGAGTTATCTGTGTAACTTAAAATGAGTTATCTGTGTATTAAAGTACCCTGGCATGGAGACGCGGCTGCTGGATAAGTTAGCAGATACGTTGTATATTGGAAGTTTGTGAAGGGTTATATCTTATTCCTATAATCTTATGTTTGTTTGAAACTGGAAGGGTACAAGAATGCATATATTAAAATCCAAAACTTGATGTAGTCGGTCTTTATTTATATTTGGTAATATTAAATGGTAAATTCATCCTAAAAATAAATATACGGCATATAAAGCTTTGTGTTGCTTCTTTTAATAAAGTTGATATTTTAAGATGGAATTATATTTTTTGGAGGTGTTTGATAGACATTTTTATGTAAAAATGTATTTTAGAATAGTAAATTGATGTGAAATATGTGGTTAAAAAATAAAAAAAAGTTTTTGATTTATGTATAATATTATTTTAATAAAGAATGTGTGGTTAACAAGAAGATAGAGAAAAATACATTTTGAAAAAATGACTACTAAATGGGACCTTAATATGATATCATACTAGCAAATTGATGTGTATAAAGTTCAAATTCAAGCTGTTGAATTTTAGGGTTGGTGTTATTAAATGTGTCCTGGCATAAAGCAATTGAAATTTTATTTTGTTTTGAGATTTGAGTGAGTGATGTATGAAGTGTCTATTTGGTTATGATAAAAATCAGATTTTTTAAAATTGATGAAATTTTTAGCTGAGAAATAGATAAAAGTTGTGGGTCATATGAAATGTGTGGTTAAAAATGATTTTGTGAAAAAAAAAAAAAAAAAAAAGAGTTCTGAAAAATTGAGGCGAAATAGGACAAAATAAACCGAATTGGATCAGTTTTAAGTCTGGCAGGTGACAAGAAAATTTTCCAATCAAAGATTAAAGAGAAAAATTGTCGGCAAAAATAAATAAGGGAAAAAATCGTAGCTATATACTTTCAGGCTACATTTTCATAAATATAGTTTAAGAAAATTTCATAATTCAGGTCATAATTAATTTTTTTTAATGAAAATAAATAATAACTAATTTAAGATAAGAATGTGAAATTAATTAGTATTTATTAAATGATAATTAATATTTCCTCTCTCGTCACATGCCATCCCTTAAAAAAAAAAAAAAAAAGGTCGGTTATGTGTAGGGCTGGATATGGTCCGATTTGGTTCGATTCTAACGAGAACCGAACCGACCCGAAATTTTTGGGTATTAAGTAAGTGGAACCGTCGGATCCAAATTTAATTACGGAATCGTTCGAGTTCTGTTCTATTCGGTTCGGTTCGGTTCGGTCCGATTCGGTTCCGTATTATAATTAAATTTTTTAATATATACAAAGTTACGTTAATTTAATAAATGATATGTTCAATATTAGCTTTTACAAAATAATGTAGTTCAATCTTATGTGTTTCATATATCTCTTTGCTGAATTCTTCATAAATTTGATTATTAAAATCACAGAAAGAGAGAGATAGCGAGCTCAAAATAATTAAGAGAAATGTTGTAGAGTTTTAATTCGATTTTCTCCTGTAAAAATGACACTACAGTAGAATAATAGATTTGGATAAAATTGATGTCAATTTGATTAAGTTGATTTTGAACTGAAAATTAGAAATAGGAAAATCATATTTTGTGGTTTGAACTAAATTAACTAGTTAACAAATTTATTTAGAAAAAATAAAATAATTTTACTTATTTAAAATAAATTAATTAAAAAAATTAGGGAGATTCGGTTCTTATTCGATTTTTCTGGTCTTGGCCTAGAATCGAGAACCGAACCACACCCGTTGATTTTTGATTCAAATACCCGTTCGAGTATTTAACTTGAGAAGAACCGTCGGGTTCGGTTCGGGAGTTTTGTCCAACCCTAGTTATGTGTCCATCATTTTAGAGCCCGTTTGGCCCCCATTATTTGAATTTATAATAGGGGGAATAATATTTTTTTGAAAATTGTGTGGTTGAAAAGTTTCTATTTGAGTATAATATTATTTTATTAAAAATTGTGTGGTTGAAAGTAGGAAAGAAAAAAAATTAAATTAAATTGAAGAGTTTTGAAAGGGGCCAGATGAGGGCTTAATAATAGATTAATAAACTCCTAAACATTTGCATGCCATTGATAATTAGAAATATGCGTGTTTTTGATAGAAGGGAAGCATTTGGAATTCTACTTCGAAATGCAAAACTTCGGGGTTATTTTTTACTATATTAATGTGAAATGCGATATTGTGGCCTAAATTATGAAATACAATAATTTTAACATCTATAGTTCGCGCAAAAAACACGTGCGACGTAAAAATGAAATTCAACATTTTTGATCTTTGATGTGTGATACACGCGGGACTTTGTTTTCTACTGATAGTTGGGAATATGGTAATTGTTGTGTTCTTAGTCGTACACAATGAGGGAAAAGAAAGTAAGAAACATTTGTTTCTCTCTAGATTGGCAGATAATATTAAAAGGGTAGTTATCCAATTTTGTATAATTTGAATTCAAAAAATAATAATTAAATATACATTATCCTAATTAACGAAATTCAGGATAAAATAAAATAAATATAAAAAATTATTTATTCATATAAAAATACATAATTACAGAATAAAAAAAGTTATTATTTGGTTTTTATAATGAAAACTTAAAAGTATGGTATCTTCTAATTTTCTCATTAATTAATCCCCTTAAAAGTCAAGAGTCAAGTTGCGGTAGATCCATCCATCTAACGGTTTGAATAATGAAATATTTGGAGATTACAATCAATTTATTATGATCTAGACTTGTAAAGCATATAGTTCTCCTAATTAATTTTCATTTTAATCAATGTTGGGATAAAAATATTTAGTGCCTTCTATATCCAATCCGAACGACTCCAAATCTGCTCTCTCAACTTTTTATCTCTTTAAATTTTGTCAATACTTTTTCGACACATTGACACATCTATTCATAAATGTTAACATATTTTTTGACACATCGACAACACATTGAAAACCATTTTAAAAATCTTATGTAGTTCCTTGAAAAGTCCTTTATCGAATTCGGATGCTGGGCAGAAACTGAAATCAAAGAACGTTTGGCAATGATAATGGATCAATTATTCATTTTATGAACACTTCAGTTTAGTGTCACCATAATCTGCCACCGCAAAGTTGATTTTTCAGCATTCATATAAGCACATTATAATTTAAATGACAACAAAATTTGAAATGCGCTATATGTACATAATGATTTACATAAACATGATGTGGTGAAATGCGACTAGGTTAGAATCTCTTCAATCAAAAAGAAAGAGACAAAGAGACTGCCACTTTCTTTTTGATACCTTATATGTATATAAATTATTATTTAGCTCCATTATGTAACTCCTGCGAATCTCAACACAACAAAATCCAAACCATCCAAGTTGGGTGAGGAGTTGCATCTTTTGCACGTGTGACCATTGATTGTCAAATGCCATGCAAACTGCGGTCTGAGTTGGGAAACTATATACAACTTTTTCTTCATAACCACAATAAGACAGAGGCATTTGACGGCCGGAATGGGGGTTGGGGTGGGCGTTGGGGGTGGGGTGTAAATTATTTAAAAAAATTAAAAAGGTCAGTAAAACTCTGTTTAATTACTTTTGATTGACCATCACTCTCATCTCAGTAAAACACTAATTGCCTTGTTCAAAGTCAGATCATAATTTTTCTTAAAACTAATTATATTAAATTACTTAATCAATGCTAACCTCTTGGAAAACAAGCTGTTTTCTTTAGATTAATTAAGTAATGCTGTATTAAATTAATGAGTTGTGCATGATGGAAAATATTCGTGTTTTGAAATTTCCAACCAGAATCATAACCAGATCAAGAATGCTTTTGAATTAATAAAGAAAGCCATGCTTATACATTTTTCATGCACGGTGATGGAGACGGCTGGGCTCCAAAACTCTTGTTTTTGCAGGTCATGAATGATGAGCCTTCGGAAAAGGGGCACTAAAACTTTAAATTTTTTTTTATTTTTTTCAACTGACTTATAGAACTTCAGTTGGATCATTGAATTTTAATTTTATTTCAAATTTCGTTACCATGTCACCTGACATATCCAAAATTAATAAAATTTATTTAATTGACAGTAAAAGTAATATATCTTCCATGTAATCGTTGCGCGACACGATAATATGTTAAAATAAACGCCTTTTTAACCTTTTAATCTTAAGACATTATCATAACTCTCAATTTATAATTTTCATTTCTAACGTGTTTACGTAATGATAACATCGTAGATTAATTATGGTATAACGGTCAGATTTAACCAAGTTGAAATTTACACAGAATACTTGGGTTTGTTAAAAAAAAAGAAAAAGAAAAAAGAATTAAGTTGCTTTTACCTTATTTTTGTACACCATGAATGACATTCTATGATATGTAAAAATTGAGGTCATTGATTGTTTTATATATTATTAAAATCAATGGTCAAATTGTGTGCCACATCATGATGAGTGTAAACAAAGCTATCAATCATGATATGAGTGTAGCAAAATTGTTAAAAAGAAGAATTAATCTATGTGTACTTTGAATTTGTATAATGAGCTTGACAGTGTGTAAAGTGTAAAGATCCTAGTCATTAATTCAAAAACAATTTTCCAAATCAATGGACATGAAGTCTACCAACTCATACGTTGTCGTATTTGTTGTCAAATTCATTGTACAAATAGCATGATTGTAAAAAAAAAATATAGTACACTATTAATTATTTAATTAATATATATGAAAAGACGACAACGTAATATCATGTTTGGTAGGATGGAAATAAGATTTTTACAAGATTTTGATGGAAGTTGATGAAATGTTTGATTGAAAATTTGTAAAACCCATAAATATCTGGTTAAAATCAATTATTGACTTCGATTTAAATTTAAATTTAGATTTTAAATTTTACCGAACAAGGGCATATGTTGCATTGCATGCATGGCTCTGGCTCCAGGGATTTCATTTTCAAGATTTTTTTTTGGTCCAAACTTATTCTACGAGGTTGGATGGGATTTCGAAATTCTAAAGGATACTTCAAATGCTCAATCTTAGGCCTATGAAATTCCTTAGGTTGGTTGGTAATTCAGACATATTTATGAAATACTGAAAATAACATTCATCTAATCTTAATTTTAAATTCATACGGATCGAAAGCTTTCCATTTATTTAAAATAGGTATTCTATTTGTAAGAACAATATTAAGAAGGAATTTGTTTTTCACCTAATCACATCCATATTTGGTTCATAATCTTCAAAATTTCTAGAGAGGATCAATGTTCATATTTGAAACGTATGTAACTTAATTACTCCTGCACTCATCATGATATCAATGGTAAATTGGCAATAAATCGATACAATCACTAAACTTTGACAGACAAAAAGACTTAAACTAATAGGTAGTTCAACAAATCAATTCTAAAAACCAACAAGCTCTACTATGTTAGTTGAGACGTTTCCTTTAAATTTTCAAGCACTGTTATGCATCAATTTCCTAGAAACGAGGATTTGAGCTCTTCCTAAACATGAAGATTCTATTTTTTTTCAGTAATCACAAATGAAGCACGTATCATAATTGTGTTACAGACCTTTCAATGATAGTGATTTTATTATATATGGGGAGAGATAAGCTTCTTGTATCTTTTTTCCTTTACATAAACCTTTTCTCAAAGCGAGACAATTAGGGTGCGGTTGGTTTGCCATTTTCGGACCATTTTTGTTTTTCGTTTTCGAAAACGCAGAAAATGTGTTTGGTCTGTCGTTTTCGAAAACGAGTTAAAATTTATAACTGAAAACGTAAAACGACTTTTTATCATTTTGAGCGTTTTCAGTTATAAATTGCCAAAACGCACAAAACGCAGAAAACGGGCAATTTTCGAGGAAAACTAAAAGTTGTTTTGAAAATGAAAATGGAAACCAACCGCCACCTTAACTTTTCCTTTTTGACAAGTACTTTAAAATGGAGATGAACTATGGTCAACTATTCTATTTATCTTACTAATTTTTTTTAAATATTATTTGCAAAGGAAAGTTAAATATACAAATTAATGGGATCTGATTTTACAATGCTCATTGAACAAAAAGTATTTTCATGAGTTGCTTAAACTCCATTAATGGTTAAAAAATTGGTTAAACGACACCAAAGTTAGAGGTCCTAGAATAGAAGATCGAGCAAGGTTCAATTCTATTCTTGAATAATTTTTGCAAAGAACAATTAAACATATTAACAAATTTACTTAAGTATAACGTACTTATAAGTAATTTTTTTAATTATAACATACTTATAAGTATATTTCTTAAAATCAAAATATCAACTGTCTCAAAAATAGTTAGATATATATTGCATATCATCATTCATCGTTGACTGAACTTTAGACGCACGCAAAAATTTAATTTGTTTAATGTGTAATATGTTGCAACTCAAGATTAATTAATTGTTCATACTTTAGGGTTTTTTTAAATCATTTTTAAGACCGATAAATTAATTAATTCTATTCGTTGAGAAAAATCCAAGGTGACAACCTAAGTACGTACATAATTTAATTTGCCTCGTCGAATAAGGTAGTAACGACCGTACTGGAAATATAAGTATATTAATATTCAAAGATAATTCATTGATTTGATATTTTATTTCAATTTATTCAAACAGAGGCTTCTGATTATGTGAATATACGTACTATAAAAACCTCACCTCATTCTCACAAAAAGCGAAATCTTACCTTTTCTTCATACAGCCCTATCCAGGTTTGTAAATTAACTTCCACCTTCTTTTTGGTTCTACTAATTACCACTCTCACATATCAAGTCATCAAATTTCTGCAGGTAAGTAGTATATTTGATGGAAAGATCATCAACAAGCGGCTGCGACGAGTGGAGCGGGCTAAAGAAGGGGCCATGGACACCGGAAGAAGATCAAAAGCTCGTTGATTGCATCCAAAAGTATGGACATGGAAATTGGAAAGAGGTATCGAAGCTCGCCGGACTCAATCGGTGTGGAAAGAGTTGCCGGTTAAGGTGGACTAATTATCTACGACCCGATATCAAACGAGGAACCTTCTCCGAGGAAGAAGAACAAACAATCCTCGAACTTCACGCACTTCTTGGAAACAAGTACGTATATATTTCCTTCTTGTATAATCAATTCTGTTTAGATCAATTAGTTCAACATCATCGCTTCAAGTCTGATCATCAACCCGTCTACCCATGAGGGAAGTGTTGAAGATAAGATTTAAATGATATAATCAAAATGACCAAGAGGTTGTAATATGATCTTGGTGAATGTGTATAGGTGGTCAGCCATAGCAAGTCGTCTACCGGGACGAACCGATAACGAAATCAAGAATTTCTGGAATACTCATATGAAGAAGAAACTACTTCAAAAAGGGATTGATCCAGCTACTCATATGCCTAGAACTGATAATCTCCTCATCAATTCACTTGCAAATATTCCACCTGATCAGCTTCTTGCAGCTGCAAACAGTATATGCATTAACAATGCTCTAGCATGCCAATATTCAACTACTGCTAGAGAATTTGCCAAAATATTGTACTTAGATAACATATTGCAATTCTTAAACGCTGATACTGGTACTGGTACTAGTACTAGTACTAGTATTGATCAACTACATCAACAATATCCTACTCCATTAATATTGGATCCACAGTTAGAAGCATTGCTACATAGTAACTCGACCCCGTACCCTCATGCTCCTGCATCAACTTTCCCAAACTTAAACGTTTCTCAAACTATCTTCAGGCCCGAAGTTGAAGAAACGTCGATAAAATCTACTCAAGTACACATTAATGGCACCAATCATGAATATGGGACATCGGCATCTTCCTTTCATACTAGAGATAATTATTCGATTCCAGAACCGATTCCGGCATCCTCCTTCGAGCAGCCTTTCATCGTGAATACGGATGATCAAACTAATAAAAGCAATATCATAAGCCCAAAAGATCAATTCTTAAACTCATCTACCTCAACCACTTTTGATGCTTTGGGAGATCTTATGGATGATGAAGCAAGCAAGTACTACTGGAAACAAATAATAGAGTAAGTAATTAATTATATGTTTTTTCCCCTTAGCTGCTTTACATTTTTAAATGTTTTAATTAATTAAATACTAATTAATGGTCTGTTCCATGTGTTTATCATTTCATTGCAGCCAAGACGCTTCCTCGTAGAAGCTGCAGCTATCAGATGATACAAAGAAATTCAGAAAGATTATAAAATTCGGTTTAGTCTTCAATATTTGATTGTTTTCTGTTAATGTATAATCTCCAACTAATATGTTGTATCTAGCCAAAGAGTTGGCATTAATTCCACTAATATTATTATTTCTTCCAAGGTGATTGATGAAGCGGAAAGCTTGGTCACGACTCAAACTATTGCAAAAAATGCTGCTTAGATCCATTAGTATTTGTCCATCGATATCGTACGATAAGAAAAAATTTCTCCGTTTCAGTTTTTTTTTGAAAAAATTCCTACATTTTAACCACACATTGTAAAATATGACTTATTTACAAAATCGATTCGAAAAAATGAACTAAAACAGGGGGCTTAATGAAACCCTAGCTACAACCCAATTTTAGTGGAATAGATACTTACGACGGAAATACTATACAATGTAGTTTAATGTGAACTAGTTTTACAATTTTATTTTTTTTATTAATTAAGTTATTTTCTGGTTTAGGAGTAGTCTCTAAAAAATATAAAAACAAAATATACTTATTTTTCAGGAACATTTATTTTACTACTAAATGTATGTTTCTTGTCTCTTTAGCATGTACTTAATCCTAAGGGCTTCAACCAAGAAGAACAAGTTTCCTTTTATTTTTTCCAGAATTATAAAATGAATATTTATTATTAAAAATAGAAGATGCTACATGTACATTAACTTGTATATAAGGGTGTCCATAATGGACACCCAGCACCTTGGCATTGGTCGAGGCGCCTGCCACACACAGGCCCACAAGCGCCTCGGCGTGTTCATAAGGACACCTTTATGTACAAGCTAATGTACAATAAGAATTATCCATTAAAAATATGTTTCGTTGAATATTTTCCTTCTTTTACTTAAAAAATAAATAAATAAAGGGTTACTTTTAAAATGAGCTACATATATTTATATATAAAATTAACATGCAAAATTTATATTCTAAACCTTTTTAACGCGGTAATGAGTCAATAAAAATTAAAGGTTATACCCCAATTTAATTAAAAAAATGAGTCTTGTCCGCAAAGCAAGCTAGAGACTCGATAATTAGTTTTAGTAGCTTGGCTAGGTGCACTATTTCTTGACTCTTAAAAACAACTAACTCACCTACCATATACATTCTCCAAATTATCGTTCATCTGTTTGAGAGTAATAACTAATTAATTAACTAATACAACATCTCATTAACTACTATTTAAACTACGGCGATCTTGTTAATTTGTACACGTGAAAATTGAGATTAATTATATTGAATTCAGACATTAATTAATACATGTGTAGAAAATTCTCAATTGTAATTAACTCACTGTTCGATTTTGCTAAAAATTATATTTTTAGTAGACTTTGATAAACGTGATGGTATATATGGTTGAAAAGTTTATAAAAATTGTGAGCCTCGTGAAACGTATGATTAAAATTAATTATTGACTTTAACTTGAATTTTTATCATTTTTTTTAGTTGAATCAAACAAGAGCTAAATTTATCCCTAAGAGAATCTAATTACTTAAATGTCAGAATTATAAGATGTGTTCTTTTATTAATTGATAAAGAAACGACTTAATTTCAACCAATGTAGGTATTAAAAAGCTAACTAATTTCACTGAATTTTGATGAATTTGAGCAACTACCCGCCTAAGTGACCCAATGATCCAAAATACATATATAACTCAGTTATTTAATTACGGTAAATTCCAACAGTTCATGTTTTTGGCCTTTAGACAATGACGGATCCAGGCTTTGAGATTTTTGAGGACTTACGCCAAAGTGAAAATTACACTAGAGCAAATATTTAAATATCACACTTCAAAAATTAAATATGAGATATATTTAATAAAAAATCATGTGACAATTTAATATTTTATTATTAATATGTAACCCAATTAAATTTTCAAACCTTAATTCATTTTCATATATACTATCTTTCTCCATTTTCTCTCACTCTTTCCCTCTCTCTACCATGATATGTGCACGTGATTTGCAGGGGTGCCATGGTGGTGGTTTTTCATGTTTTGGGGGTGGAGTGGTTTTTGTTGGCGGTGATGGTGGCAACGTTGTTGGTAGTGGTGATGTAATTGATGTTCATAATGGTTGTTGTGTTGGCGGCGACAACAATGACATGTGAAATGAAGAGTGTTTGTGATAAACTATTTAGTTGTAAACTAAAAATTCAATAATTTATGGTTGGAATATAATTTGTGACCAACTAATTTGAAAATTTGTGACCGATGAATATGTTATAACTTATAAAATTTAGATCATGAAATAATCTATGATCAATTAATTTAGTAATTATATCTAACCAATAAATAAATTGTGATATATAAGTATGACCTGCTATCATTAATTGCATAAATGTGGCTTTACTATATTTAATTAATAAAATATTTCTAATTATTTATCTATCCCCCAAGTTTTGAATTTTGAAACTTAAAATCTGAAAATTGAATTGGCCCATGGTTAATACCCGGGCTGTGAATTTTTCCATATGCCAAATTTTTTATGAGCCTTTTATTAAAAAAAGGAAAAAAAAATTATATGCAATGATTAAAAATATTTTTTTAATAAACAACAACGTTTAAAGTTACATTAAGGGAAAATTGCAGCAAAAACCCCAAACCTTTAAAACACTTGTAGAAATCTTCAAACCTTTGATTTGTCGCAACTGTCACCCCTAACCTTTACATACGTTGCAGTGAAGGCTCGTCAGTCGACTGCCCAAATAAAAAATTGACCACTTTTAACCAAAATAGAGGAAGGTAAAATCGTCCAAACACTTAAAAACACATTTTCATGCCATTTTTTTACTTGTTTGATTCTTTTCAAATGAAGAATACAAGTACAACCCTAATAAATTGTCTGTTAGTTGTCAGTTTCTCACTCTCTATCAACATCCTGAACCGAACGTAGAAGTAATGGAGATGCAAGTGTGCAATTGCGGAACTCGTGCCCAGATGAAGACATCGTGGACTAACTTGAATCCAGGTAGACGATTTCTTACCTGTCCACGAGGTATGGATCTGCAAGGCTGTACGTTCTTTTTTTGGTGGGATCTCCCAATGTGTCAGAGATCAAGGGAGCTGATACCTGGTCTTCTGAGGTCGAGACGAGAGATGGAAGCTGAAATTAGGCAACTCCGTTCGAATGGAGGTGGGGTATGGAAGATTTGGTTTTGTGGGTTTGTATGTGGAATGTTTGTGAAGTGGATCTGCAGTTAAATCTGCGTAGGGGTTTTTCGAGTTTTTTAGCTAGATCTGTAATCATCCTTTCTTCATGGTATAACCTACTTCCCCTACGTTAATGAAGGCTTAAATGCAATTGCAATTTTGTGGTGTTCTGTACATGTTCACTGTTAACATTGAGCAAATATTAACACCCAAACGTTTGGCAAATCTTGCAGTAAAAGCCCCAAATGTTAGGTATATAGTGCAGATAAAACCCCCAACATTTCACATGTTGTGGATTGTTGGTCCCATACCTTTGAAAAAATGGTGGAAAATGCCCCTTTTCTATTCAACTGCTTATAGTAAATACCCCATCCCTTTAACAACGATTTCCAATACAAAATTAACAACTTCTTCAAGTGTAGGTGCAACATAAAATTCCATAATTCATTCCAAAAAGTTCAATTACATTCCTACATCCAATGACATCTAGATTACACTGCTTTGGACTTCTTTCCTTTCCGCTTCTGTGACTGTGACAGTGGTGCATTTCCCTTTAAGGTAGCTGCAGCTCTCTCTCTCTTCCACTTCTGTGATTGTGGTGTGTCAGTAGGCTGCGTCTGTGCAGTGCATGTTCTCATATTGTGTCCAGCTTCTCCACACCTTTTACACGTAATTTGCATGCCTGTTCGGGTCATTTTAACTCCAGTGGGTGGTTCGGTCTGAGATCTTTTTCTGAGCTTTTTAGGCCTGTCTGCCTACTTCTTCTTCACTAGTGGCTTCAATGAGTGTTTCCCTAATTTAGACCAAAGTTTGGGCCCTAACATTGGCTGAATCACGGGGTTGTATGCCATCAGAAATCTCTCCTTCTTGTAATATTCATCTACAAATTCATCTATGTCTATTCTCCTTGACAGCATACCAGAAACGGCATGTGCACAGGAAATTCCACTCAGTTGCCATTTCCTACATACACATTCTTTCGTCACCAAATCCACACTCCACCTCAAACCAATTGTGTTGCGAACTTCAAATTTTTGATTACCTGCATAATCTGCCCTCATAAACCTCGCGTCTGATTTATCCTTCTCAATTATCCCTACAATTTTTGGACCATATGTATGATCCCACCTTTGAGCTGCCTCCCTCTTTGCAGCCATCCGTGTCATTTGTTGATGCCTTATCTTATCCAACATTGTGATTATAGGCTTCTCCCTAACTATAATAATGGAGGCATTGAAAGCTTCGCACAAGTTATTCAACAAGATATCGCACTTCGTATACTCCTGGAAATGGGATCTCGTCCATTGAGCTGCAGGCTTCTCCTTAAACCAACAGAAGGCTTCTTTATTCACCGTCTTCATCTCATTTATAACTGCATTCCACTCTGGTATAGTTGTAGACTTGGCTGTAGCCCAGAACAAATTTTTCAGAGTTAGCCCTTTATGTTTGAGAGTGAAATTGCTGTACAAATCTCTGGCGTAGCACCTATGTTTTGCACCTTCACAACACTGATTCAGGGCTTCAACCAATCCTTTTTGCTTATCAGATATGAAAGTCCAAGCCCTACTATTATACATTTCTATATCCACCACCAAAAGTTCTATAAACCAAGTCCAGTTAGCTTTATTCTCTGCATCCACGACTGCCCAAGCAATTGGGAACATACAACTCTCACCGTCAATCCCCACTGTTGTCAATAATTAACCCCCATGTGTAGTCTTCAGAAAACACCTCCTATTCTCTCAACCTGCACAGTACTTCCAGGGTTAGTTTTCTTCAACTCTTCCCTATAGTCCCAAAGAATCTTGTATTGTTTCTCAACAAGTCCAGTCACAACCACTGCACATTTTGCTCTTGTTCTATAAAATTGATATTTCGATATTTCATACATACAGTCCTCCTTCACCGTTTCCATGAAACTGTTCATGGATAACTTCGGTTCCAACCTGAACTTACGTAGGTATTTCTTGGCCAAAAAACCTGCATAGACCTTACCGTTTTGCCAGACAATGTGTAGCTATGTTCGTCCCAGAACGTGTTGATCCTTAAGCTGTAGTCTTGCTATTTGTAGACATACAATTGTCATGGACAATTCTCTTCACATCTTACTATTTTCCTATGCGGTTCGTTCTTCACCTATCGCAGTTCTCTTGTATTCTTCACGAAGTATTGTACAATAGCCGCTCTCAAAATTTTTGTATTTTCAAACTTCATACTTATATAGCATAGCAAAACATTTTAAACATATTAGTATATGTGAATAACAGAAACCCAAATATATAACAAATGAGTATCTGGGACCCCAAACCTTTGAAATATGAGCATCTGGGGCCCCAAATCTTCGTAAAATAAGCATCTGGGGCCCCAAACATATGTCAATTAAGAGTTTGGGGGCCCAAACGTTTTAAAAATAAGCATGAGGGGGCCCAAATCAATGACACATAAATGTTTGAGGCCCTCAAACAGGTCTGCAGTTCACTAACCAATTTGGAATTTAGGGTCCACCATGTCAGTTGAAAGGTTAGACCAAATTTCCTTTCTGCTGTTATTTGTGCAACCGCTTTATCACCACTTGACATACTTTTCAGGTCATCCGAGTCCCCGTAGTCTGAACCACTATTTACTGCATTTACGTTTACATTCTACTGATAATGTCCCTCATTGCTTACATTCCCCAACCCGATGTCTAATCCCTTACTCAATCTAAAAAATGTGTCTTCGCCTTGGTCGTCCTCTTCCACATCCCCCTGTTCGTATTCAGAATCGGAGAAATGTTCCAAGCCAATATCATTATCCTTTTCTTCCACCTCTAATTCACCACCAGAAGACCCAGTGCCAGTATTCTGAGCATTAATAGCTTCTTCAACAGAGGGTTCAATAGGTGCATTTCCAAGATCTTCAATCCCGTTGCACCCTCGAACGTGGGTTGCTCGAACTGTGTGTCTACACGATCTTCCAATCCCGTTGCACCCTCAAATATGGGTTGCTCGAACTGTGTGTCAACAGAATCTTCCAATCTCATTGCACCCTCAAATGTGGACGATTGATCAACGGTTGCACTTCCAATTGTTGATGGTTAAGCGAATCCAGCAGGTTGATCATTTGTAAGTTCTACTCTTGCTTTATTTTCAACTGAACATGGTATATCAGAGGTTGACGTCTCCTATATTTGCTCCACCGGCTGATCTTTTGCACCTACCTGTGCCTTCACTATGTTCACATTGTCCACTACACTGTCTCCCCTGCTATCCATACTATCTGACTTACATAACTGATCCCCTTCAAATTCATCAACCACGTAACAATCATCACCCTCTATCGTGTCATTGAAAACCTCAACTGCAAACATAGATTTCTGTCAAACCTCCGTATCCTCATTGTTGACACACACTCTCTCCAAAATCTCACTAGTTTCCATATCAGTCACTATACATCCAATTGGTACATTCTCATCCTACGGTAATTCCAACACTGCGGTTTGTATCGTCAAACAGTACATATCTGCAACTCTTGTAGGACCAACCCATTTTACAACATGCATGAAGTCTGCATCAGTAACTAACCAAAATGACCCCTCTGACAATCTTTTCTTTCAAGCCTATAGATGTATCTCATACACTCTTTGTAACCTAGCCTTTTCATTTCATTGTCTAACAGAAATCGGTTGAATAAATCTGGATCCACGTAGTCAAGATAGCTAATCTTACCATGTTCATACACGTAATTCCGCATCTTACTGAAAATCATCCCACCATGGTTCAGGCGGACCGTGAAATAGGCGGAGTTCTCTCCTGAAAAGGGGAAATATTACACAATGCTAATCAGAACAAATATAAATATTACAATAAACGTTCCAACTTACTCATTACAATATTTTGTTCGTATTGTCCATTTCACGCAATTTTAAAAAAACCCTACGTATTGCGTTCCCCACAAACAACGAAAACATAAAATCGATTACAGACAAGGGGCTATAGTACTTCTTCGTAACAATCTCAACATTCAGGTATATGAGTTTCTCAAAAATACTACGTTTTCAAGATTTTTACTCTCTATAATTTCCAACGACGACACCTGCAAAAACGTACCATAGACCGGTTACCGTAGAGATCCCCTTAGATGGCACGCACGTCCGACATCTTCGTCGTCGACTTCTCCAACTTCAAACTAGTTCATTGTCCCTTTCGTCGCAAATCTTTCTTCTCTTATTCCCGTTAGTCGTGCGCCAAAAATTCGAAAAACAAGTAAAAATGAAGGTGAAAAGGTGTTTCAAGTGTTTGGATAATTTTACCCTCTTCTATTTTGATTAAAAGTGGTCAATTTTTTATTTGGGCGGTCAACTGACGAGCGTTTGGACGGTTTCCATCCAAAAGGGTCTTCACTGCAACGTATATAAATGTTAGGGGTGGCGACTACCACAAATCGAAGATTTGGGGAAAGTCTGCAAGTGTTTTAAAGGTTTGGGGCTTCTGCTGCAATTTTCCCTTACATTAATTGTAATAGTTGAGGACATGCGTGATTTGTGATTTTAGAAGGCATGGCCACAATTATCATATTTTGGTTAAAAGAAGATTTTGGTAACTTATTTTATTAGTCTTAAAAAATTACTTCAGCTACTAATGACTACGTACAAAAAATACATTATAAACCTGCTTACAAAACCCCAAAAAATAAAAATTGGATCTCTTTATTTATTTATTTATTTTCTTTTTTTCCCCTTTTTTTGGGTGGGTGGGTGGGTGGGTGGGGGGGATTGGG
>NW_019230213.1:54665-62480 GCF_002742605.1 Olea europaea var. sylvestris
GGTGGAAATTACTCAAAACCATAGAGTTAAAATCCTGATTTCTTAAATCAGATGGGAGCTTCCACTTTTCAAAAATCAGAAATATCATAGGTAAATATTAAAAATTGAATACATAATTTTCATCCCGACCCTAGAAGCATTTCTCCCTCTCTTCATGTTTTCTCTCTCGTATCACTCTCCATACTTAGCCTCCATTGTCTCCCTTTCTTCATCTTTTCTCTTTCCACTCCTCCCTCGTCGCGATGCTGCTCCTCTCCATCGCACCATCGTCTATAGCGTTTTACCATCTAGCATCGTCGCGACGTGAAGCAGTGGATGGTGCTACGAGGCTAGGTTGCGACAGCGGTGGTAAATATGGCGGCGCTGCGATGTGAAACGTCGATCTGCAACATCACCTCGATTTCGTTGGGAGTTTTTTTATTGGATCTACTGTGCGGTGGTAGGTGGCGGTGGATTGTGGCAGGTGGTTTGTGTGTGAAATGTTATGGGTGAATCTGGTGGTTGATATTTTGGGAATTTTCATTATTTGATCTGTTGTGCAGTGGTCGACGGCGGTGGTTGTAGTTGTGGCCGGGGTTTATGTGTGGGATGGTGTGCGTGACGCGATCTGATGATTACTGTGATGGTGGTTTTGGGTAGCTGGTGGTGGTGATGATAATCGGATCTGGCGGTGTGGTGTGGTGTTAGTACAGGTGGTTGATGGCGGGTGAGGTGCGATACTAGTGGTGGTTTTGGCAAGGGTTGTGGTGGTTGGTTTTTGTCACTGTGTTGGTGGAATGGATGACGTTATTTGGTGTTTGTTTTTCGCGACAGTGATGTTGTTGGTGACGGGGGCGGTTCTGGCGATGATAGTGGCGGTGGTGCTGTTGGAAGTGGTGGTTGTCGCAAGTGATGGTGGTGGTCACATATTATTTTATTAATTGTGACCATTAAATTGGTTAATACCAATAAACAATATGGGACCAATGGAAAAGATAAATTTTGATAAAAAAATAATAATAAATCGTAAGTGTTGATGGTGGTCACAAATTTTTGATTGACTGTGACCATTAAATTGGTTGATCCGTGACCAATAAATAATATGTGACCAATAGAAAAGATAAATTGTGATCGAAAAATAATGTGTGACCAGAAAAATTGTTAATCTGTGACCTATAATTTGATAATTTGTGACTGTATAATAAGTTGTGACTTGTAATATTTGTAATTTGTGACCAATAAAAAAATCGTGACTTATAAATTTTTCAATTTGTGACCGATGAACAAATTGTGACCTATAAATTTTTTGAATTTTGATCGTAAAATAATTCGTGACATAAAATTTCGAATTTGTGACCAAAAAATAATAAGTGATGAATTAAATCGTTAATTTGTGACCAAATTATATAAATCTGTAACTTCAATATATTTAATTACTAAATTAATTAATTAATTAATTAAATGATAAATAAATTTTAATAAAAATCTGATTTTTGAAATTAGAAACTTATTTTCTTGTTTTTGAAATATGCCATAATTAATCTCTTACTTATGAAATTTTCCCGTGGGCTTAGTCTATGCTGCCTAAACCTAAGGCCGACCGTGATCGATCCTTCACTTTCTCAAGCGTAATCATCTTAGATAGAATTCACTACAAATAGATGATCCAAAGAAATTGTTTAGGGTAATCAAATAAATAATCCATATATATGGATTTTCTCTAAAATGGAATGGACTCTTGTTTGGTTTATCTTCAGATTTTTAATAAATTTGTATGAAATGTAGTTGAAAAATATGCTTGAGAAAAAACCAATTTTAGAAAATGAAGTCCAAACATAATAATTTAAACTTAATGTACCCACGCGATAAATTAACATGACGTGAGATGAAAATGCAATCGATGGATCATAATAAGAAAAGGGAAGGTATTTTAAGGTAAATCTGATGCCTCAAGCCTCAAGACGCGATAGTTTACAAAACCTGAAGCCATGTTTTCGATTGATTAATGCATTTTGCTCAATTGCTCGACTCGACGGAGAAATATATAGAGGTATTGTACGTATATATCATTCACCATATGCAATAACTATTATAACTTTAGTTCCACTCTCCCTCTATATTCTTAATTTGCACATATTTCACGTGTCCTCCAAAATTTAGACATCAACTATTTTGCAATTGAAGCAGTCGTAATCTTACAAAAGAAATTTGAGGTGATTGTGCAACTAAAACAAGTAATACATTCTATAGTGTGAAAATGTTAGTTTAGTACCCCCTAGTACTTTGTAAGCGATGTTATTAATAATAATTTGCTCAATTCATTTGAGCAATTAATCTTTGTCTTCATCATCATATGAAATGTTACAAATTGTACACTTTATTGGTTGAGTGTAATGAGACACAACTTGTAATATGATCAAAATTCGTACTTTGGAATCAATAGATCAAGTTGGATGCTCTATCTTGATAAGATTGTATTACTCTTATTAGATTTTGTTTAGATCCAAAAATAAGAATGATGATATATTTAGAACAAATTAAAATGAGATCATGTAAATGTCTTATTCATGATCACTTGAAATGTGACTTCACTCAATCATCGGACGATGTAATCTTGGTAACTAGTTCAAATTCTTTGAGATGTCAATGAGTGAGATCTTGGTTGGAAGATCCAAACCTTAGTGCTCTATGAATTGGGACAAAATGATTTTAGGATATATACTTGTAAAATGGAATCTGTTAATCACTCGGTGAGACAATCGTCACTCCTGTGACTTTTTTAGTGAGTAATGAAATTTGAGTTCATTTGTTCGATAATGGAGTCGTTGGACTATATTGTGATGTGATCACTGTTGATTTCCTTTATAAAAATGAGGCTCATTAGAAGGGCAAAACAGTTATTTTGTCGACTTCAATATATTGGCTATACAACGAGAGTTGACTTGTGGCAAGATATCAAAGGTTATAATTATTAAATTACTTCTTGCTTCTATAATTTCACTTAACCCGAAAGTGCAACCTCGTCTCTTTAGTGGAATTTTACAAGATTAATAGATAAAGTCTCAGTTAATCAAGAGTTTATCACTTCAAGCCCAAGATACCAATTTTTAAACCATACATATTTAGAACCCAATCTTATAGACAAACTTAGCCGCACATGGACCAAAATGTTTTCTTTAGGCCAGTTATAAGAGTAAAATATGCATATGTTAAAATTAAAATTTGAAAAAAAAATAAAAAATCAAACTTTTAATTTCGGTATGCTCTAAATATATATATAATCCATCTATTTTATAGTTGAACTTCAGTTGTATATCAATATCTATCATTATTTGCATGTTCTTGATAAACATTAATTGTCTATTCAGTGATGATTATGAGAATTGAAATTTGTGTAAAAAAAAAAAAAAAAAAAAAGTCGAACTTTTAATTTCAGTACGCACTAATTATATATATAATCCATCTATTTTATAGTTGAACTTCAGTTGTATATCAATATCTATCATTATTTGCATGCTCACGCTCATAGAGGTATTTTTGGTTCAATGATATATAAGAAAATTTTATGAGGACAAATTTAGCTTTTCCGAGGAGTAAAGGAATTGGTAGCATACATAAATTGGATTTTTCATGCAAGTTGCAACTAAAACTATATGAATGGGCAGGAGCGGATTCAGGCCTTTTGTACAAGGGGTCAGAAATTAAAATATAATTTTTAAAATAAAATAAAATACAATATTAATAAAAATAAGTCAATACACTACTACAATTTTAGTCTATACATCTTGATACTTTGAAAACATCATATAATTATATCATTATCAATATTGTCAAATGAATTTTGTTACTTATTTATTATTGTTTACCACCTCGTTGACAAATGCTGAGCCAACGGCAAGTAAATCAAGTTAAATGTAGGAAGTAAATAAATTGAAATTCAATCTAGGAAGTAAATGAAATTCAAATTTGATTCGAAAGTAATTTAAATTACATTTAATTTATAGCGATCCTAAAAATTTTTACGTTATACTCCATGTAAAATTTGCTAATAAAATGATGTAAATTATATTGAGAAATTTGTTGTGCAAAAATAATAAACGTTAATGAAATAATTAAACAATTTTAAAAGAAAGACAAGTTAGACGTCTTTTTTAGGGGCGTACGTTTGATGCACGTTTAACTTTTTTCGATATCCGTTTGGACCATTCGATATAACTACAATGTAGTTCTCAAAACAAGCTTTTAAATGACGTAGGCGATTTGTGTATTCGGTTAGAGTACGATTGTCGACGAATTTTTAAAATTAGCTATTATCGTAATTCTCGAATACTAGTTTGGAATGGTCGACTTTGACGCACTGTAACTTTTGCTATGGTTGGCTATTTCATGCGCCGTTAATAAGTGAAAAATTAGGCTGTGAACACTTCGAAATAGTTTTAGTAATATAATATTGTGACTTCGTTTGACATTCCGTAATGAGCGCGTCAAAGTAAACCGTGAAGGAAACAATTACAAATTTTTGAAAAAACCAAAAAAAAAAAAAAGAAAAAAGAAAAAAAAAAGCTGGGTCATGTGACCCCACATGACCTGTGTGGGTCCGCCCATGTGTATGGGGGATTGACAATATTTTGTGATATGATCTAATAATATCTGATTACCCTACTCACCAAAATGTAATTCTTACTTGGTAGGAGTTCAGGTGTTTTGCCCACTCCACCAACAGATACAATGAGGAGCCAACCATGGCCAGTGAAAAATGTTATCTTGAATCCTTTTTTGTGAGTAAAACCAGGTGCCATATTGTTATGAATTATTAAGATGTTATTAGTTATTAAATGTCCATGTTAGATATGAGGAACTAAAACTATTTTAGCATTCATATTGTAAATCAGTTGAGTTAAGCTACTATTATAATATAGGAACATAGTATTGTGGTCTAATATAGATTTTGGTCAAGAAACTTGTGTTCATTGCTCAATTCCAGTACAAATATAGCCACCAGACTTGACTTGGTGTTTCTCTGTTGGAGTTATTATTAGTTGGTAGCTGATGATCCTCACTGCTTCTGGTTGAAGCTGGCATACAAGGAACATGCTCTCCATATGTATCAGTACACCTTGTCTTAATCACACTGTCCCCACCTTTGTGCCCATTTGATACATATCCATTCCTCCATCCATGTACACACTGCTGCACTTTCAATATTTGATTGTGCTAGATGTACATCACCATTTATAGAACTGTGTGTGTATACCTGATTTGGTAAAATATGATTAGGTCAAAAAATTTTGAATCAAAAAAAAGAAAGAAAAAGAAAAAGAAAAAAAAAAGAGGGGTGTAATTTATGGAAGAATGAGGCATGCAGATATTAGAAGTTTCATCCAATTTAGAGTTTGTTCGATAGTGATTGTGAGAATTGATTTTTTGATCATCAGAGAGAAAAGTAGGTCCCATTCGTGAGTAAAAAAGTCAAAAATGACAGCTGAAATAGTGAAATAACGATCAAAAAATTGATTTTTTGAAGGGTGAAAAATTGCTATCAAACGGGGCATTAATAATTATATACCTATTTTATTCAAGTTATGACATATGCAACTAACAGTCAGTTTTGTCGCTGTCATCTTCAACTCATAGTACCACTCCACCCTTTGGTTTTATGGGCATGTTTGATAGAATTTATTTGGGAATAAAGAGTCATTGAATACTATTTTTCTGAAAAATATGTTACTAAAAGGTAAGAAAACTTATTGGTTTATGTATAAAATATTTTATTGTGTAAATGTATAGTAAAAAAAAAATCCTGTAGCAATTATTTTGCAATTGAAGCAGTCGTAATCTTACAAAAGAAATTTGAGGTTATCGTGCAACTAAAATAAGTAATACATTCCATAGTGTGAAAATGTTAGTTTAGACCCTATTACTTTGTAAGCGATGTTATTAATAATAATTTGCTCAATTCATTTGAGCAATTAATCTAAGTTGGATGTCTTATTCATGATCGCTTGAAATGTGACTTTACTCAATCAGCGGACGATGTAATGTTGGTAACTAGTTCAAATTCTTAGTGCCCTATGAATTGGGACAAAATGATTTTAGGATATATGCTTGTAAAATGGAATCTGTTAATCACTCAGTGAGACAATCGTCACTCCTACGGCTTTTCTAGTGAGTAATGAAATTTGAGTTCACGTCTTTGGACTATATCGTGATGTGGTCACTATTGATTTCCTTTATAAAAATGATGCTCATTAGAGGGGCAAAACAATTATTTTGTCGACTCCAATATATTGGCTATCCAACGAGAGTTGACTTGTGGCAAGATATCAAAGGTTATAATTATTGAATTACTTCTTGCTTCTATAATTTTACTTAACCCGAAAGTGCAACCTCGTCTCTTTAGTGGAATTTTACAAGATTAATAGATAAAGTCTCAATTGATCAAGAGTTCACATATCACTACAAGCCCAAGATAATAGCCAATCTGAAACATATTACAGAAAAGGTAGACAGCGGAGTTGGAATTTTTTGAATTGAGAATGTCTGATTCAAACTCTTATTTATCCACATATTTTGTCTATTTCTAAACCATACGTATTTAGAACCCAATGCTTCTAGACAAACTTTGCCAATCGAGTACATGGACCAAAATGTATTCTTTAGACCAGTTATAAGAGTAAAATATTTATTTATTAAAATTAAAAATTAAATAAAAAAAATCAAACTTTTAATTTCGGTACGCGCTAATTATATATATATAATCCATCTATTTTATAGTTGAACTTCTGTTGTGTATCAGTATCTATCATTATTTACAATTTCTTGATAAACATTAATAGCATGTTCGGTGGTGATTATGAAAATTGATTTTTTAATCATTAGAGAGAAAAATGGGTCCCATCTATGCGTGAAGAGATAAAAAATGACAACTGAAATAGTGAAATAACGGTCAAAATAATAATTTTTTAGGGTGAAAATTTGCTACTAAATGGGGGCTAAGTCTTTAGTCATCTAGAGGCATAGAATAGAACCACTACGCCAGTTTAGATGTATGAGCCGTATAGAAAAATCATAGACTTACAATAATTGATCTAGCATGCTCACGCTCATAGAGGTATTTTTGGTTCAATGATATATAAGAAAATTTTATGAGGACGAATTTAGCTTTTCCAAGGAGTAGAGGAATTGGCAGCATACATAAATTGGACTTCTCATGCAAGTTGCAACTAAAACTATATGTATGGGCAGGGGCGGATTCATTCATTGGGGTCAGAAATTAAAATGTATTTAAAAAAAAATAAAAAAAAAATATATATATATATATAATAATTTTTTTTTTTTAAATTTTGAGAATCACCATACCCCCTCCCGAAAAAAAAAAAAAAAAGGGGTTTCCCGCGTTTTCAGTTTTTTCAAGTTTTACACTGAAAACGCCCAAAACGACAAAAAAGTCGTTTTGCGTTTTCTTCACAAATTTTTTTTCGTTTTCGAAAATTCGTTTTCGAAAACGGGAAAAAGAACTCGTTTTCACCGTTTTGAAAAATCGAAAACAGAAAACGACCCGAAAAAGGTAAAAAGAACAGGGCCTTAGTTTTTAGCTTGTCAAGGATCAAGTTACGATGTTAATATTGCATAAGATATCTGTTACAGATGAAAACATAATTCCTACTTGAATTGTTCTCTCTCTCTCTCTCTCTCTCTCTCTCTCTCTCTCTCTCTACTTAAACTTGAATATTAAAACTTAAAGTGAGTTATTAACTTTTAGTTTTAATGTTAGACTATTGTGTTTTAAATATTTATTGTTATGTTTCAATCTTTTTTTTTTTTTTTTTTTTCTCG